>NW_027216266.1:7500-9116 GCF_042767895.1 Penaeus vannamei | reverse complement strand
AAACATAATTAGATTTAGATAGGAAACATATAATTAATTGTATATGGACAGATAGACATGGATATCTGATTCTTGGGATATAGATAGATAGACCTACAGATAATATTAGAGCTGTATAGATAGATAGAAAGGTAAAATCCTCTACTTAAACTGTAATTGCTTTGGATTTTCTCTCTCTACTATCTATATGGATAGATAGAAAGGTATAATCCTCTAATCAAACTGTAAATGCTTTGGATTTTCTCTCTCTACTATTTTCTCTCTCTACTATTTTCTCTCTCTACTATCTATATGGATAGATAGAAATGTATAATCCTCTACTTAAACTGTAAATGCTTTGGATTTTCTCTCTCTACTATCTATATGGATAGATAGAAAGGTATAATCCTCTACTTAAACTGTAAATGCTTTGGATTTTCTCTCTCTACTATTTTCTCTCTCTACTATCTATATGGATAGATAGAAAGGTATAATCCTCTACTTAAACTGTAAATGCTTTGGATTTTCTTTGTCTACTATTTTCTCTCTCTACTATCTTTATGGATAGATAGAAAGGTATAATCCTCTACTTAAACTGTAAATGCTTTGGATTTTCTCTCTCTACTATTTTTTCTCTCTACTATCTATATGGATAGATAGAAAGGCATAATCCTCTAATTAAACTGTAAATGCTTTGGATTTTCTCTCTCTACTATTTTCTTCGCCCTTTTTCCCCCCGCAGAAGCAGGTTCTTCTCCGCCCGAGAGCAAGGAAGCCCCTTAATCACCTCGTTGGTTCGTTGGGAATTCGTCGGTTTCAGTCTAGCGAAAATGGCGCTTAGTATCTGAGCGTAAATGCGCTCACTGAATGTTTTGTTTAGACTTTCATCGGTAAAATAGGCATTAAATATGTTCGCGTCAGGGCACGCTAAGGTATTAAAGGTAATATATCAATAATCATGTGTTGAATTATTGCGGCGAATGCAGAAATGGATGAGTATTTTCACAGTACAAGAGATGTATTTGATTTGTTATGTTTTTCTTTTCTTTTCTGATTAGCGGAGATTTGCTTTCGCGGTTTGCTTCGCTGGTCTTCTCGTTGTCTCTCGGTCTCATCGCTCTTTCTCTCTCTCCTCCATCGCTACTAATCCTTTTGTTATCTGTCTCTCATTTCAACTCTCTCTCTGCTTCTCCTTGCCTCTTTCCCCTGTCTACTTCGATCTCTCTCTCTCTCTCTACCTCCCTCCCCCCTTTCTCTCTCTGTTTCCCTCACTTGTAGTGATCGGCTACACTATACAGCTACAGATCCCTCCACTAGGAAGTAAAACAACGACTGAAATATCTTTTCTCGCCTCCAACTCTCCCACAGGCAAACGAGACAAAAACAACGACCTCAAGGTGGCAACACTCGTACCTGGGGCGCCCCGCGATGTGGCGCTATTTTGCCCTACAATTCTCAAGGGGATTGTGGGGTTGCCTTATTAACATCGCCCCTTTGCCCGATGGCGTGAACTTTATCGCGTGGCACCTTCTCCAAGCTCGGAAGTCAACCACAAGTCCCTAGAAAAAGACATTTATCTCGAGGAGTGAGGAGGATGCTCGCACACTCGCCATGCTTGCCATTCTGCTGACATTTTT
>NW_027216266.1:0-2500 GCF_042767895.1 Penaeus vannamei | reverse complement strand
ATTACGCGAAAAATATTTGAATGGAGAATTATTTGTCCCATACGAAATATCTGGATATTTCAATCAGGCATAATATTAAGAATCCCCTTTTCACTGCTCTTCGTGTGCATTGGCTTGTAACGAGTGAGAGTGCATAGAGAGACAGAGACAGACAGAGACAGACAGACGTAGGAAAGAGATCTCCCCTGATCCTACTGTCCGTCTCGAGGGAAAGAGGACAAGAGACACCTTCAGTTCTCTGCACAGTGCCTTTGCGAGAGTCGTGTGCTGTTCTGGCGCAGCGGTAAGGTGCTGGTCTAGCAATCTTGCGGACCTGCGTTCAATCCCACGCCCGGCCAGTGAGTGGTAATCCCGGCCACTCCTTGCACACAGGGGGAGATTTGGGCAAAATAAAACAGACAGTATGTCACAGCAAAGAATATCCATTATAACAAATGGAATTAAAACTAAATCTTTAAATCATCTTAAAAAAAGTCTTGGGAGCGCGGGTCTGTAGCCCAGGACCACCCAGGGGCTCCGTCAGTCTCGGCGAGAGATTATGGGTGTTATAAGGATGAGATTCAGAGGCCAAGGGTAGACGGCGGCAGGGAATCATCTGCGATATGCCCCGCCGAGGCTGGATGGGAAAGTAACACGTGCATGCATAGTCTGATGTCATTCCGTGAATAAATAAATGCATATATTCATATATATTTGTGTGTTTATGATATAAATGGATACATATAAAATAAATTTACATCTATACATGCATACACGTGTGTGTGTGCGTGCGTGCGTGTGTGTGTATGTGTGTGTATGTCCGTGTGTGTGTGTGCATATATATGGAACTATAAGTATGGATGGAAGGACGGACATACTCATACATTCAGTGCTGACGATAGCAGTTGCAACCCTCTGCAAATCTGACAAGAAAATTTACAAGAAGCATTACGGATACTAGGAGAATTGTACCATATCCTTACTCTTGTTGACGTAAGATATTGGGCTAGTTCTCCATTAGCACGTAAGACGATTTGGCTGCGTTGGGGCACACGGAAGGCCAGCCTCTGTAGTACGAATCTCAGGCCATGGCCCCAGGATGGCGCCCTTCAGTCACGGCACTGTGCTCGTTATGGTCCTGTCGTCCACTCTTTGTGCATACCCGGGCGTCTTCAGTCGGGTTGAGATCAGTCAAGTTGCCAGGGCCTTTAATGGCAAGCATGTCAGTCTCTGCCAACCAGTCCCTAACGCCTCTGCGCCTGTGGGGAGGTGCACCATCATACACGAATATTCCTTCCACTTGCTGGAGACCGAAAAACCGGTGCATGTAGTCCTTAAGCGCATCCGAATAATTTATCAAATAATTTATGCGTCCTTGTGTAAAAACTAAAGATCCCCAGCATCACGGGTATTTTCGAGCATGTTTTTTACCCATAAAAGGTAATTTCAAGGGGAAAAAAGACCTTCCACTGCTCTTGAATCAAACTCTTGGACTGGTTTCAGAGTGGGCGTCATTGGGGTCTTGTAGAGCGTGTCTCTTGTATTGCTGTGGTTTAATATTCTCCAGAATAGGACAAGAGAGGATATAACGTAGGGGCGGCTCCTCGGCAATGGCTTGATAAGACAAAGACAATGAAAAGTAGCCTGATGTACCTGAGACTGGGTTGCAGGCCAGAAACAAGACTTTACCTGAGGCTGTCTTTAGCGACTCTGTCTGCTAGATGGTTCTGCTTGATGCCCATGTGGCTTGGAATCCACATAGAATGGACAGGTTTCCCTTGTTACGAAAATTGCTGGAGTTTGGAGAGTACTGTAGTGATCAAGAATATGTTATCGTTTGATGGAAGCTTCTGAAGGGAGTAAATGGCCGAAAGTGAGTCAGTCATAAAATGAATGTGCTCGTCGGCGACTACCTGGGTCTCCTTCTCGAGCTCGTCGGCGACTACCTGTGTCTCCTTCTCGAGCTCGTCGGCGACTGCCTGGGTCTCCTCATCGGGCTCGTCGACGACTTTCTCGAGCTCATCGGCGACTACCTGGGTCTCCTTCTCGGGCTCGTCGGCGACTGCCTGGATCTCCTTCTCCAGCTCGTCGGCGACTACCTGGGTCTCCTCATCGGGCTCGTCGACGACTTTCTCGAGCTCATCGGCGACTACCTGGGTCTCCTTCTCGGGCTCGTCGGCGACTACCTGGGTCTCCTTCTCGAGCTCGTCGGCAACTGCCTGGGTCTCCTCATCGGGCTCGTCGGCGACTCCCTGGGTCTCCTTCTTGGGGTCGTCGGCGACTACCTGTGTCTCCTTCTTGGGGTCGTCGGCGACTACCTGTGTCTCCTTCTCAAGCTCGTCGGCGACTACCTGTCTCCTTCTCGAGCTCGTCGGCGACTACCTGGGTCTCCTTCTCGGGCTCGTCGGCGACTACCTGTCTCCTTCTCGAGCTCGTCGGCGACTACCTGGGTCTCCTTCTCGGGCTCGTCGGCGACTACCTGGGTTTCCTCATCGGGCTCGTCGGCGACTATCTAGGTCTC
>NW_027216265.1:0-9112 GCF_042767895.1 Penaeus vannamei | reverse complement strand
CAACGTCCTGGTCCAAACTAGATTCCATTACCAGATATACAGAGGATGATAAAAAATATTGCTTGTATAAATAAACAGGATCCTACATTCTGTCCAATCTCAAAAAAGGAAAAACTGGCAATCCATCCTAAACTCCTGATCACTCCGATTTGCTAAATCTCTATTGAGAAAAAGGAAAGAAAGAAGGCAAATAAATCGGTGATGAAGGTAGCAAATTTTACTAAACACAATAAAAAACACAATCATACATATTAAGTGTCGTGTCAGCTAATTAGATTAAAGAAGAAGCGTGGCGAATCAGAATGGTCCAGAATGCGCGGTGAGTTGCCAGTAATGTCTTTCCTGATATTAAACGCACGAAAGTTCAGCTACATATCCTAAACAATGGACTTTCCCATATTTTTTTGTGGAAAAAGCCATAGAATCCGTTTTATAAGAAAGAGAGGAGGGGAGGAGGAGGAGGAGGAGGAGGAGAAGAAGAAGAAGAAGAAGAAAAAGGAGGAGAAGAAGAAGAAAAAGGAGAAAGTAATTGAATCCGTTTTACTAGAAAAACAGGAGGAGAGGAGGAGGAGAATGAGGAGAGGAAGAAGATGAAGTAGAAGAAAAAAAATTAAGTAGAAGAAGAGGAAAAGGAAGTAGAAGAAAAGGAGGAAGAGAAATAATAAAAAAGAGAAGAAGAAGAACAAGGAGGATGAAGAGGAAGAAGAAGAGGAAGAGGAAAAGGATAATAATAATGATAATAATAATGATAGTAATAATGATAATAATAATAATAGTAATAATGATAATAATAATGATAGTAATAATGATAATAATAATGATAGTAATAATGATAATAATAATGATAGTAATAATGATAATAATAGCTGTCATATTAATAATGATAATAAGGGGAGAGTAGAAAAAAATAACGAAGAAAAATAGAAGAAGAGGAGAAAGGCGAAGAGGAGGAGAAGGAAAAGAAAAAGAAGAAAATAGAGGAAGAAGAAGGAGAAGGAGGCACCTAGAGTAAGAGAGAGAGAGACAGAGGAGAAGAAACGCCCCTCTCAGAAGTAGACATTCCGTCGCAGGTTTTGCCCGGAGGTGTCCTGGCGAGGTATGGAAAAATCGGGAAATCCAAACCAAGCCACAAGACGCCGCTGCCACCATCGCCCAGGTCATGACCCGAGGAGAGCAGGACGTGGGGTGACCTGCAGGTTAGTGGTGAAGGTGGGGGCGTGGTAGGGAGGGGGGGGGGTAGGCGGACGAAGGCGACCTGCAGGTTAGTGGTGAGGGGGGGGGGTATGTAGAAGGAGGGGGAAAGGGGAAGAGGAGGAGGGTTGTGTAGGAAAGGGAGGGTGTGTGTGTGACAGGGAGGGAGAGAGCGGGGGAAGGATGGGAGGACGGAAATTAGAGAGAGAGAGAGAGAGAGAGAGAGAGAGAGAGAGAGAGAGAGAGAGAGAGAGAGAGAGAGAGAGAGAGAGAGAGAGAGAGATTACTAACAAACTTGATATTACCAATAGACAGCTGCTCTTGATACAGAATATATCATCAAAATACAACTATTATGTCACTCAACGCCAAGTGAAATACAAGCATTATGAAAAATAAACATAATTAAAAGAACGTTTCCAGCCAATGATATCACGAAAATGAATAAGTGAAAGTGTGAATGAATGATTTTATGAATATGTGGGTAAATAAATGACTGAATGAGTTAATGAATAAGTGAAAAAGGTAATCAATTAAGGAGTGAGTAACTAAGTGGATTTGAGAGCGAATGAAAGAATGAGTATATGAGTGAATAAAAATAACTGAGTAAATGAATGAGTGAAAAAAATTACTGAAAGAAGGAGTGAATGAATGAGACAATTAGTGAAAGTGGTGAATGAGTGAATGAATAAGAACCTCAGACCCACAGGGGAAGCGCCGGGGATTACTCAGCCCTAGAACGTGTCCGGTGAGTCGAAGGATCTTCCAGACGAAATGAAGGATACGTGAAGGACTTCTCGGCGAAGGAGGGCTGGGAGTCAAGGATGCCTCCTTTCATGCGTGCAGGGGGAAGGAGGCGCTCGGGAGAGGAAAGCGTAATATATGTTTGTTAATACTACTTACATTCACAAATACGTGCAGACATAAATGAATACATGCATATTTACATACATACATACATAAATACACACTAATATAGCCATTCATGCACACACACACACACACACACACACACAGATATATATATATATATATATATATATATATATATATATATATATATATATATATATATATATATATATATATATATATATATATATACGTGTGTGTCTGTCTGTGTGAATGGACGTATGTATACACAAAACCATTCCCTTTATCATTTTCTTGAAGTGTCTTTTCATTCTTCCTCACTCCACTTCTCTTCTTGTCCATTTTTTTTTTTTTTACTCCAAGCCTCTTCTTCTCCGTCTCCTTCACCTTTACTCCTCCCTCTCCTTTTCTTCTTGGACTTCGCCTCTGTTTCCATCTTCTCACCGTTCATTTTCCCCTTCCCCTCTTCCCTCCTTTCATTCTCTTACTTCACTTTATTCTCCTCTCCATCCTATCTCTCCTCCTCCTCCTTCACCTTCTTTCCATCCTGCTTCCCCTCCTCCTCCTTCTTTGTCATTTCGCCCTCCTTCTTTTTATCCGACTTCTTCCTTCACCTCTTCCTCTCCCTCCTTCACCTTATCCTCCTCCCTCTTCTACTTCTCTTTCTCCTCCTCCTTCAGTTTATTCTCCTCTCCATCCTTCCTCTCTTCCTCCTCCTTCATTTTTCTTTCTTCCTTCATCATCTTCTCCTTCACCTTATCCTCCTCTCCATTCTACTTCTCTTCCTACTCCTCCTTCAGTTTATCCTCCTCTCCACCCTTCTCCTCCTTTAACCCTATCCTTCCTCTCTTCCTCCTCCTCCTTCATTTTTCTTTCTTCCTTCATCATCTTCTCCTTCACCCCCTCCCCTTCCTATCAGTCAACTCAATCCGCAAGAATTATAAAGCACATTTACATCTATTTTTTCTAATAGCTTTAAACACGAGCCTCCGACCTCAGGCGCCCAAGAAGGGAAGCCCTGACTCGACCAACACATAAATGTTCAAATAAAACAATCTTGGCAAAACGTCACGTCATGGACCGAGAGTGATTTCGGGGAATCTGAAAAGGCGAAATTTGTGGAAGATGATGCAAAGGTGCGCCGTTTTCTATATATTTTTTGATTCTGTTTTGTGTGTGAATTTCCCACTGCGATATGATTTTTCCTACTTCTTATTTTAGTTTCTTTTCTTTCTTATGTCACTTTAATATCTATTTTTTCTTTGTTTATAAATTCCTCTCATTTTCAGATTTGTGTTTATGGTTTTCCAGAAGAAATAATCGTTTAATTAAAGAAACACTTAGAGTGGTTAGTGAAAGATTCTTTAACTTTTTTGCTAGTACCCATTTCTCTACAAGAATAGCAAATTTAGATATACATACATACATATACAAATGGATACATAAACAAACACACACCTATCTATCTCTCTATATATGAATATAGAAATCTGACAATCTATATAAACATTTTGCCATCTGACCTTGAGTAGACTTATCCGATTGCAGAAAATCTTTCTCAGAGAAGACTGCACAAGGAATAAAGACAAATACACATCCCTGTTTACTACCGCCGCGGACATGAGACCCTTTTGCAGGATAGACATGGATGATTTTCATTGGTCTTCGTAGAAGGACTGGAAGGACTTGCGCTACTGAGCTCTGGAGGACAACCATCCCTGTGCAGTAACCTTAACATTCCCCTCTTGTCCCGCTATTTTTCCTCTTGTTAACTGCCAGTTGCACCGCAGGGCTCTTCAACCATTGGCTCATTATAAGTTTTATCACTGAAGGAAAAATGTTATACTTAAATGAATGTTGTAATATGTAAATGTTTGAAGAGACTGTAGGTTTGCTTAAATTGGGGTGCACTGTTGTTCCGTTCGGCCATGGTCTGATCCTTAGTTATCCTTTGTTCCTTCCTGAATACTGCCTTTGTTTGTTTGCGGGTGTTGTCCCTCAGGCCATCGCTTCTATCATGCCATTGCCGTTGTGACAGGCAAGGCAAGTAGAACAGGATTCATGAACTGTACCATTTCTTGCAAAGGAATCGCCACACCAGAAAAGATTCTTGTTTAGGGAATGGGTTCATAGTGGTCTTTAGTTAAAGAGTTAAGTATGAAAACATACGCTTGTCTCTTAGCTCAAGGAAAGATATCGGTTCCCCCATATAATCCACTTATCAATACCTGAGCATGTTGTTTATTGCGGCTGCCTTGCTGATGTCAATGGCATGTGTCTTCCTTCGATTTTCTATCAGATATTGCTTCCCTCACTCTGGGTTCCCCTCGCAGCAGGTTTCCCACAGAAGCCTAGGACAATGGCTCCAACTTTGGATCCATTGAGCCTACATCTCACGTGTCTGCAGTTGAGTCTAGGAATCGTATAAGTTTTGGCTGTGTACTGGATGAGAGAGACTCACATATTCGATACTCTTTACCTTCTTGCATTGATTGTCAATTCTTCTTTTTGTGTCTATCCGCCAAGGTGGATATACATTGTCCTTTACATCCTTACTCCCGCAAAAGAAAAGGAATAACTGGCATAAAGGCATCTAACAAAGAAGCACTTGACAATAATAGATAGAATGTTGATAAAAGAAAATAAACTAACAATCCACTTATTAAAAACTAAAGTATCAAAAACACTATCACTGGAAAGCGTTGATTCACCGAGGAGCAGTTATTTCGAAACTAGCGCAACAAAGCCTAAATTACAAAATCCTTCACACCAGTCCATCATATTAACAAAGACTTACATCCTGACATGTAAATTCTTATTCCCAAAGGATACTTCACTCCTGGTGAATTGATTATCACTGATCTATCGTTCAGGCACAAACACTGGCAAAAACTATGCCATTGTGCTTGACACGTACATTGATTGACACGTACTTTGTGTGTCGAGCTACCGACATAAACACACAATCACAGGCAGTATGAATGTGTGTGTGTGTGTGCATGTGTGTGTGTGCAATGTATGGCAGTGTATAAGAAGGAGGGTAGGAGAAAATAGGAATAAGAGGGATAGTAATGATAGTTATAACAATAATGATGGTTATAACACATGTCGACGACGACGAACAATGATGATGATGATGTGATGATGATGGTGATGATTGTAATCAATATATGGTGATTATGATGATAAGGAGAATGAAGATGAAGGTAGATGAAGATAAAGATAAAAATGAAGGTAAAGATGAAATTGAAGATGAAGATGAAGATGAAGACGAGGACGAAGATGAAGATGAAGATGACGATAACGATGATAATGATAATGGTAATGAAAATGATGAAATGGTGATGAAAATGCCGCTGCTGATGGTGATGATGGCGATGATGCAGATGACAGTGATGGTAATGAAGATGAAGAAAATGGCAGTGATGATGATAATGAAGTTGAACAAGAGAAAATGATTAAGAACATGGAAAGGGAATAATAACTCTTTATTTGTTTATTTCTCTAAAATTCTTGAAAAGGAAAACAATTATTCAGCCTACGTGTCTAAAGAGCAATTTGTTGATTTTGAAGGAATGAAATCAATGAATATAAAGATATGATTATAAAATTAACTAAAGGAGACAAGAAGATGAATGAAAAGATAACATAAAAATCTGAAATATATACGATCTAATATGATATAAAAATCCAAAACATAGTTTCATGAAAATAAAACAGATTATAATTAAAACATTCTAATGAATAAAGACGCCATCTCCTGTTTATTTTGTGTGAAGTAAAAGCAAAATAAACATGAGAAGAAAGAAAAAGATATAATGAAAAAAAAAAGTCACGCCCTCGGAGAACATAAATCCGAACGTGGCTCAGATGTCAAAGGAAGTGCACCGATTCGGACGACGGCTTGATAAGGAATGGCGATGATTAAGAAGGAAGAGGTGGAGGAGGAGGAAGAGGAAGAGGAAGAGGAAGAGGAAGAAGAAAAAGAAGAAGTAGAAGAAGAGGAGGTAAAGAAGAAGAAGAAAAAAAGGAGAAGGTGGCGGTGGAGGTGGAGGTGGAGGTGGAGGTGGAGGTGGAGGTGGAGGTGGAGGTGGAGGTGGTGGTGGTGGAGGAGGAGAAGGAGGAGGAGGAGGAGGAGGAGGAGGAGGAGGAGGAGGAGGAGGAGGAGGAGGAGGAGGAGGAGGAGGAGGAGGAGGAGGAGGAAGCGGCGGCGGCGGAAGAGGAGGAGGAGGAGGAGAAGAAGAAGAAGAAGAAGAAGAAGAAGAAGAAGAAGAAGAAGAAGAAGAAGAAGAAGAAGAAGAAGAAGAAGAAGAAGAAGAAGAAGGTGGTGGAGGAGAAGGAGGATGAGGAGGAGGGGGAAGAGGAGGAGGATGAAGGGGAGGAAGAGGAGGAGGAGGTGGAGATGGAGGTGGAGGAAGAGGAAGAGGTGGGAGAGGAGGGAGAGGAGGGAGAGGAGGAGGAGGAGGAGGAGGAGGAGGAGGAGGAGGAGGAGGAGGAGGAGGAGGCGGCGGCGGCGGCGGCGGCGGCGGCGGCGGCGGAGGAGGAGGAGGAGAAGGGGGAGAAGGAGGAGGAAGAGGAGGTGGAGATGGAGGAGGAGGAGGAGGAGGAGGAGAAGAAGAAGAAGAAGAAGAAGAAGAAGAAGAAGAAGAAGAAGAAGAAGAAGAAGAAGAAGAAGAAGGAGGAGGGGACAAAGAAGAAGAAGAAGAAGAAGAAGAAGAAGGAGGAGGAGGAGGAGGAAGAGAAGGAGAAGAAGAAGAAGAAGCAGAAGAAGAATGAAGAGGAGAAGAAGAAGTAGGAGGAGGAGAAGGAGAAGAAGAAGAAGATGAAGAAGAAGGAAGAGGAGAAGAAGAGGTAGGAGGAGGAGAAGCAGAAGAAGAAGAAGAACGGAGATTGGATTCGAATACGGAAAGTTTACGAGTGGGATTCAGATTGTGTATGCAAGATGAGGCGGATTTGGATGAGGGAGGGAAAGAGGAGGGAGGAAGGGTGGGCAGAAGGAGGGGGAAGGAAGGAGGAAAGGAAGGGAAGAGAGAAGGGGGGTAAGGAAAGGGAAAGGGGAGAGAGGAGGGAGGGAAGGAGGGGTAAGAGTAGAAGAAAAGAGGGAAAGGAGAGAGAGGAAGGGAGGGAGGGAGGGAATAATGAGAGAGAGAGAGAGAGAGAGGGAGAGAGAGAGAGAGAGAGAGAGAGAGAGAGAGAGAGAGAGAGAGAGAGAGAGAGAGAGAGAGAGAGAGAGAGAGAGAGAGAGAGAGAGAGAGAGAAAGAGATAGAGAGAGAGAGAGAGAGAGAAAAAATAAGTGAGAGAGAGAAAAAATAAAAAATATAGACAGAAAAGAAACAGATTATATATATATATTTATATATATATATATATATATATATATATATATATATATATATATATATATATATATATATATATATATATATATATATATATATATATATATATATATATATATATATATATAAATCACAGTAGGAAAGTCCCTAATTACCTCAGTACAAACCACTATCCATTCCCCTTCTAAAATCAACTTTAAGCATAACTATTGCATCTGGAAAAGTCCGTAGCCATCGAAAAAGGGAGAATACGTGATCTGATATCTATATACATTTCAAGAGCTCCGAAGAATAGAATTTTCAGGTGAAAAATACCAGACCCATTAGTAAATCACAGACAGAGGCTTCACATGTCGTAACAGGCGAAGGAAGCCTAACAGGAAACCACATTTTCTTAGTCATTCACTCGGGATCTTTGCCTCTTATCTCGTAATTTCAGTAACGTCGAGAATCATAACAGTCGATTAATTAATTTTTGTTTTGTTTTTTCCATTCTCATTATTTTGACTTTTAATCTTTCTTTTCTTTTCTCTTTTTGGTCTGCGAAATTGACTTTTAATCTTTCTTTCTTTTCATTTCTCTTTTTGGTCTGCGAAAATGACTTTTAATCTTTCTTTCTTTCTTTTTTCTTTTTTTTTTGGTCTGCGAAAGAATGTTTATGAAAAAAGAAAGATTTGGTTGATTTTTTAAAAGATATGTTTCTTCGCATTCATACTTTGCTTTGAAATCCCTATGATAAAGATTGTTAGAGGAAGGTTATAAAACCTCATTTCCTTTTTTCTCTTCGCTTTTGAGTTTTAAACTATTACTATTCCGTAAAAGTATCTCCATTCCATAAAAAATCTCTTTAGAATCATTATCATCTTTATTTTCGAATTACCTTTAATTCTTCCACTTCTTTTCCCCCGTTCCTCCTTATTCCCCTTCACATTTTTTTTTCTCTAAACGAATTACTCCCTCTCTTCTCTATACCCTTTCCCCACCATTCTCACTTCACCCTTGCATCACCCACGATATAGTTTCGCAACCATTCATGCTACTTCCTAACTCGACTTCTTTTTAAAAGCCTAAATTCAAGGATGTTTAGTCTGATGTAATTTGCGCTTCACTGATTCCCTCTCAGTGGCGGCTTCGTGTCTTGCAAGTACGGGGGATGTTGGGGCAAGGCTGGAAGGGAGTTTATTTATCTATTTTTATTTAATCATTCACTTCTCTATTTATCTTTATTTAATTATTTACTTATCTATTTATCTTTATCTAATTATTCACTTATCTATTCATCTTTATTTAATTATTCACCTATCTATTCATCTTTACTTCGTGTCTTGCAAGTACAGGAGATGTTGGGGCAAGGCTGGAAGGGAGTTTATTTATTTATTTTTATCTAATCATTCACTTCTCTATTTATCTTTATTTAATTATTCACTTATCTATTTATCTTTATCTAATTATTCACTTATCTATTCATCTTTATTTAATTATTCACCTATCTATTCATCTTTACTTCGTGTCTTGCAAGTACGGGGGATGTTGGGGCAAGGCTGGAAGGGAGTTTATTTATCTATTTCTATTTAATTATTCACTTCTCTATTTATCTTTATTTAATTATTTACTTATCTATTTATCTTTATCTAATTATTCACTTATCTATTCATCTTTATTTAATTATTCACCTATCTATTCATCTTTACTTCGTGTCTTGCAAGTA
>NW_027216262.1:7500-9101 GCF_042767895.1 Penaeus vannamei | reverse complement strand
TAGCAGTAGTAGTAGTAATAATAATGATAATAATAATAATAATAATAATAATAATAATAATAATAATAATAATTATTATTATTATTATTATTATTATTATTATTATTATTATTATTATTATCATCATCATCATTATTATTATTATTATCATTATCAGTATAGCAACAATGATAAAAAAAAATAATAAGAATAATAATAACAAGAAAAATGATAATAATAATAATGATCGAAATAACAATGAAAGAAATAATAATAAACAATAATGTAATAAGTAACAATAATGATAATAATGATAACAGTAGTATTAGTATTAGTAATAATAATAATAATAATAATAATAATAATAATAATAATAATAATAATAATAATAATTAATAATAATAATAATAATAATAATAATAACAATGGTAGTAGTAGTTATAATTACGTAATTATGATAATTTTAGAAATTATGATGATGATAATGATAATAATAATAATCTTTATTGTTATTACAATTATATAATAATTATCATATTGATAAGGATAACAATAAAAGGAATTAAAATAACAGTAATAATAATAAAAAAGAATGATTGTAATAACATAAGAAACAGTAATTACATCTGCAATTATACCTATAATCTTAATGTAGTGAAATTAATGATAATAAAAACAATAGTAATAAAGATAATGGTAATACTAATAACGCCAACTGCAATAAAAGGAAACAGTTTCAATAATGATAACGATAATGATAACAATTATGATAATAAATATAAGGAAATAGTAATAATAATAACAGTAATAATAATGATAATAATATAAATGATAATAGAATAAATAATAGCAATAATACATAACAATACGAATGTAGACTAATAATATCAATAGTCAAAATGATAAAAAGTACATGAAAATAGATAAGAAGAAATGCAATGTTAATAGTAATAACGATAATAGTAACAATAGTAATAATAACAATTTTAAAAATGTTAAAACTATGGTGATAACGATGACATTTATAATTAATAAGAAGAAAGATGATTACGACAATTATGCCAACAGCAAGTGTCAATAGCAATGATGAAATGATAATCATAATGATGATAATAATAAGTAATAATAACAATAACAAGGATGATAATGATAGTTGTAATAATAAAGAAATAGAAACTATGATAATGAAAATAATGAAAATTATTATAATAGGAAAATGTAATATTGATAACATTAATAGTAACACTGAAGATAATAAAAATATTAATTATATGAATACCATTAACAATACTAATAGGAATGAAAACAACAATAAATAATATTAATGACAATGCTAATGTTAATAGTGATGCTAGTAGTAATGATAATAATTATGATAATAACAAAGAAAAAAATATGATAATGAAAATGATATTAGTAGTGATATTGGTAATGATAATAATTGTCATAATAATTACGGAAATAGGAGTACTACTGACAGTAATGATAACCATTATCATTTCGACAATAATCTATTAGTGAATGGTTCTTCCTCCTAAGAAGAATGGGGGAACTAAAAGACTTTTGTCTACGTGACGAAACATTGTTAGAGAGAAGCTGACCCTCCTCCTTGATCGGGCGAG
>NW_027216260.1:2500-9095 GCF_042767895.1 Penaeus vannamei | reverse complement strand
GGCCGAGGGCGGAGGCGGCGGCGGCGGGCGCGGGCGTGGCCCCCGCCGCCGTGAGGAAGCCCCTGCCTCTCCGGCTCCCGTCCCCGAAAGCGGGGCAAGCTTTGGGGGGGTCCTGGCTGCCGGGGCCGTCGGAGGGGCTGCCTTCCCTGGCCCCCGGGGCCGAGCGGCCCCTGCCCGCGGTCGTGTGGGCTGAGTTGGCCCGCGCCGACAACTACAGGGTGGTCCACCTTCATTTGGGTGTCGGCGGGCGGCAGCGGCAAGCCGTGGCCGCGGCAGTCCCCGCTGCCCTGGCCCACCAACGCGCGGCCCTCTCCCCACCCCTGCCGAGCGTGCTGGGCTGGGCTGGAATGAGGCGAGGCGGGCGCGGGTCCCCCTCGGGGCCGGAGCCGGCCGGATCAGGCCGCCCTCGGGGCCGGCCGGCGAGCGTGGCGGGCGGGGGCAAGAGGCGGTGCAGCGGGGTTGGCGGCTGGGGGCCCGTTGCTCCCCGCCCTCCACCTGCGAGAGAGTGAGGCGTTTACCGGGGCGTGGGTGGTGGGGCGTGCGGAGGGCGTCCTCTCCCTGGGCGTGGCGCAGGAGGGGCCCCTGTTTGCGGTCGTGTTGGCTGAGGGACCGCGCCGACAACTATAGGGGGACACCCATGACCGCATCTCTTCCCTCCCTCACCGTTGCGGCGCTCTCCCTGCTCGCCGCGGCCATTGTTCTGGTCCGGCGACGCTGTCGTCTCCCTCCCCTGTGTGCGGTGCACCCTGAGTCGAGAGAGAAACGACCCCCAACAACCAGCCATCGAAAAAAGTGTGGCCCCCCCTTTATTTGAAATGCCCCCCCTCCTTCGTCCCCATTCCTTCCTGTTGTGGCTTCTGGCCGCAGCAGCGGGAGAGCGGGGCGAGAGTCGTCGGGCTTTTCCTGGGGGGTTTTGCCATGTGAAAAGCCAAAATAACAATAACCGGAGAGGTCGAGAGAGAAGTGAGAGGAAGAAGGAAGGCAGGCAGGAAGGCAAGACTGCAGCGGAAGAGCGGCGGCGGCAGTGCCTCCCCCGTAAGGGGGCAGCGCAGCCCATTGTGGCAGCTGCTGCCGCCCCCCGCTCGAGAAAGCTGCTATTGTCTCCCTCCTCCTCCTCCTTCCATGTCCTCCTCCTCCTAATGTTGTTCATATGACGACGACGACCACGCTAGTGTGCGTTGTTGCTTCTACCTGGTTGATCCTGCCAGTAGTCATATGCTTGTCTCAAAGATTAAGCCATGCATGTGTAAGTACAGGCCGACTTAAGATCGCTATAGTTTACTAAAAAAAAGAAAAAGAAAAAAAAGTAAGCTCTGAGATATCAGAAGAAGCCGAGCCAAGGTCTATATACATACTTAAATAGACCTTGGGCCGAGCTGGCATAAGGGTCAAAAGTAGCGATCGCCACCGGTTCGCCGTAGAGCACCGCGCAAATAAGCGCTTGGTGTCCCGTGCGCTACCGCCGGCCCTTGAAAAGGTGGATAGGGTAAACCCCCTCCGGTACCAACCAACCAAACCCAACCGAAGCCAAGAGAAAAAAAAACGAAAACGATGATGATGGGGGCGGCGGCATTGTGCGCGGCGCCGCAATGCGCTTCTCGCTTTGCTCGTCGAACGCTCCAGGCCGAAAGGAGAGCGATCCCTGTGGGGTGGAGATCGAGAGGACACACGCCGCCTTAGGGGCGGTGGTTGTTATACCTACCTAGGCAAGTCTTCTAGCAGAGAACGGGCCCTCGGGAGTTTTCTTGAGATGCCAACCCAGCACGCCCGCGTCGCGGGGGGGCAGTCCGTACCTTACTCCGCAGCAGGTCTCCAAGGTGTTCAGCCTCTGGTCGATAGATCAATGTAGGTAAGGGAAGTCGGCAAGTTAGATCCGTAACTTCGGGACAAGGATTGGCTCTGAGGGTCGAGTCATGCCGGGCCCACAGCCGGAAGCGGTCCCTCGTTCTCCTGGCGGGCGGCCGCCGGCGACGCGCGGAGGCGGCGGCGAGGAGGGGACCCAAGGGTGCCCGCGGCATCGGCGGCCTGCCGCGCCGCGGCGCTTCGGCCCGCTCCGAGGGAGAAGGACTGGGCGAGGGGCGGTAGCCTCTCACGAGGTCGCTCCGAGCTGGGACCCGACCCCGCAGGGGCGGTCGCCGGGCCCGCGGCCGCTCTGCGCTCCACCGCCGCCGGGTGCCCTCCCCTCCGCTCGAGCCGCGCAGCCCGAGCGCCCGCCGCCGGCAGCAGGTGCCCCCGCCGTCGCGGGTCGGGACCAACGCGGAAGGCGCCTCTCGGGCAAAGGCCGGGGTTTCCCTCCCGTTTCCCCGGCCGCGGCTGGCAACAGATGGCCGTCTCAGAACTGGCACGGACCAGGGGAATCCGACTGTTTAACGGCGGGGAAAGAAGACCCTGTTGAGCTTGACTCTAGTTTGGCTTTGTAGAGAGACACCTGAGGTGTAGCATAAGTGGGAGGTCGCTCACGCGGCCGACGATGAAATACCACTACTCTGGTCGTCTCTCTACTTACTCGGTGATGCGGGAGTGGGAGGCGTGACGGGGTTCGGGTCCCGCGAGCGGGGCGGAGCGCGGCTTCGGTCGTGTCTCTCCCCCTCCGGCCCGTCTTCCCTATGCCTCTACCGATTTTAGACTGCAAGCGACATGAACAAGAGCGGCCGCCTCCCGGGGGGGGCGAAAGGGGCTTCTCCGCGCGAGGGCGGTCGTCGCCGCCGCTCGCGGCGCGCGTCGCGACCCGTTCCGAGGACAGAGCCAGATGGGGAGTTTGACTGGGGCGGTACATCTGTCAAACGATAACGCAGATGTCCCAAGGTCAGCTCAGCGTGGACAGAAACCACGTGTAGAGCCCAAGGGCAAATGCTGGCTTGATCCGGACTCTCAGTACGTGCACGAACTGCGAAAGCACGGCCTAGCGATCCTTTTGACTTTTACGAGTTTTAAGAAACGGTGGGTCCGGACCAATGGTGCACCTCCTGCCCGACAGGCCACCAGGGGAGGGCAGCCACGTCCGGCAGGTTTTACCCCTGAAAGGCTCTCAAGGGGGAAACCGCGCTGAGCGTTAACTTCCAACCTCCGTTCCGCCATCTTCTGTTCACATGGGAGTCCAGATACCTTAAAGCCTTCACTCCCCTTAGCGTGTCTTAACCGAATTGCATGTCCTTGTCATTATCATTATATGCATTATCGGTTCTTTGTTATCCATCTTATTATTATCATTATTGTTGGTGGTATTGTCATTCTTTATTTTGTGTTTCTATTTTCTTATGTTGTCGTCCCATTGTCTATCGATTCGACTGAACTGTGGACATTCGGTCGTTATACTATTCATTTTCAATCTATGGTCTTCCACCGCTCTTCGCCATTCCTCCCTTTTCCTTTTCCTTTCATTCTTTTCCTTTCCTCTCCTCTCTTCTTGTCTCACTGACCAAAACAAGGCATCAGTAAAGAGCATCGACCATGGGACCTGTTCTTTAATATCAGAGACTCGAGCAGCACATTTCAATAGCAACAATAACATACATCATATAATCTATAGAATATAAAACACATGCAAGCCTAAATGCCAGCTGATTATAATAACACCAAGAAATAGCAAATCGGAACACTTCTATTCCTGGGGTGATTTACCAGTGGTTTACTCCATTAACTATAGTCTCCAAAGCTTTTAACATATCACGGCGTATATTAAATTGTTTTGATTCATCTAGGTAATATCTTATACTTCGTTGTTTTGGTTATTTAGTTCTTTAACCCATCTCATATTATGTAAAAGTTCTTAACCCACATCTTTAAGTAATCATTTTACTGTGGTTATAAAAAACCGGTAGATGGAAGTCTGTCTCCAAATAGAGATGAGTGAGAATTAATAAATGAATATGATGAATCATATATATGGTTTAGGATGGTACAATAGATGATTTTGCAGCTGACTATAATTTTCGCAAGGGGAGCAATGTATTTTCTAGTCACGTAGACTATAAAGAAATTAATAAGAAAGAAGTGTACATTCGTTTTTCGTTCATTTCGTCTAGTTTCTATACATTATACAGAAAGAAGTGTATATTAGTTTTTCGTTCATTCCGTCTAGTTTCTATACACTATACAGAAAGAAATGTATGTTAGTTTTTTTTATTCATTCCGTCTAGTTTCTAATGTTTTTTTTTCTGCAAAGTTCAAGAAATATTAGTCAAAGTTCAATGATGTAAAGTTCAAATAATACCCCGAATACCTTCCTAACCCACTGACCCCGAGGCGGAGACATACATACCAGAGATATTTTGTAAGTATAATTAAGCAGATAAATTGGAATATCGAGAGAGGTTAACTACACAATTCCGTTACAACAATAATCATCACAATCACAATAAATACAGCGCAATGACGACAAATTACAAGTAGTTTAAGATCGCTATAGTTTACTGAAAAAAAGGTAAGCTCTGAAATATCAGAAGCCGAGCCAAGGTCTATATAAGTACCTAAATAGACCTTGGGCCGAGTTGGCATAAGGGTCAAAATTGGCGTGAAATCCCCGACCTGCTGTTGGTGACGATGGCGAAGTGATGGTGGATTTCCAGAGCAAAGATAGCGATGCTCTGTGCTGTGTTTTTTTTCTCTCTCTCTACTGCCTCCTCCCCTCCCCCTCCCTCTCTCTCCCTTTCTCTCTCTCTCTTTCTTTCTCTCTATCTCCCTCCCTCCCTCCCCCCCCTCTCTCTCTCTCTCCCTCCCTCCCTCTCTCCCTCTCTCTCTCTCTCTCTCTCTCTCTCTCTCTCTCTCTCTCTCTCTCTGTGCTATTGCAACTCTAATAACCAAGTAACGTCGGAAAAGGAAACGATCCTGAACTACCGCGTTGAAAGGCAACAACCGAAGGATTGTTGGCTCAAAGGGGAGTAGCTAACAACAGCCGAAGGATTGTTTACATAGTCTGTAGTCATATTTCAGATTCTCCCGCCATGGCCGCTTCGCCGCTTTCCGAACGACGCTTTTCGGCCGCTTCTACTTCCGGCCAACTCGATAATGCGACCTCGGGCAGTGAGGGACGTGGAAGAGTAACCGCCGATTCCTAAAAAAAAAAAAAAAAAAAAAAAAAAAAAAAAAAAAAAAAACTCCGATAAGCGACACAGCAGGGATGTTGCAGGCGCATTTTGCACGTGCAGGGAAGGCAGATTCGAAATCCAGAACCGTGATAATTCTCCGTATGTGTGTATATGCATATGTATATGTATATGTATGTATATATATGTATATATATGTATATATATTTATATATATATGCACACACACACACACACACACACACACACACACACACACACACACACACACACACACACACACACACATATATATATATATATATATATATATATTTATGTATATACATATATATACAGATATATGTATATCTATATGTATATATATGTGTGTGTGCATGACCGTTGTCTCCTCTGTATAAACACCTAGTGAATGGGAAGAAAAGTAATAACAGGAAATGGCATTGAATTCACAGAAAATACCCTATATGGCTAAAAATCATAGATTATTGTAGCACATTATGTTATTATAAAATTATTATTTCGTGTTGAGTTGGTGAAATAATCGTAGATGGGATAGTCAATATTAAGCCATTTCGAAGGATTGCCTATTCACATTTCAGCAGGCAGACGGTATGGGCAATCTTTCAGCTGCAGAGCTTTTACTTTTGCTTCATATCGCCTTTTCGCTTCGTTTTTTGATGGATTAAAATATTCATACGCCATTTTCACTCATGCTGATAGCGAGGTATCCACGAGCGACGGTTTTGTTGTCACAAGTGGAATGGTGACTCGTGACGTCACACCGAATCGGTCTATGTATCTGTATCTGTATATGTATATGTATGTATATATATATATATATATATATATATATATATATATATATATATACATTTATATATGTACATGATACACACACACATAGGTATATTTATTTTTATATATAAACATATATGATAGCTATTCCTCAAAAATTTAGTTTTCTGTGAAGAAAAAATATTTCCATTTTCTGTGAAGTTTATAGGGATAACTAAACTTTTGTTTTTCAGTTGCCTTCAATCTACGACTTTTATCAATCTTAATTATTCTTACTTTTTATGAACTCGTCTCTGTAACATGAAGCTAAAGGCCGTATCCAGAGGAAAATAATGCTTTGAATGACCCGATAAATACAGAGGGAAATAAAGCAATTTAGTGCAGCTTTAAAGGTCATATGCGTACTATCAAATGAACCCATTTCTTACGTAGCAGATTCAATGCATTCACGGTATCATTTCGATCAACGAGCTAAGTGACCTTGACCAGCATATTTGCTTGCTTTTCTTTCTTACCCCCCTCCCCCCCACACACCACCGTCTTAAGGCCTACCCGAGTGCCTTTGGAGGACTGCCTCACCCACTCCTCCACCGCCATAGGCCTGGACGCGACCACTCTGCCCAAGGCCTATATAAGTCTATTGCTGTTTTTGCCGTTCTCTTGGGCTCGGACTTGGTTTTTTATGCTAGGGATTAAGGTGATACATTAAGCTTTGTTAATGTTTGCGTATACAGGATTTCTTGTGTTTATTT
>NW_027216259.1:5000-7500 GCF_042767895.1 Penaeus vannamei | reverse complement strand
TGTCCCGCACAGAGGTAGGTTCAGTGCCAGGTATTAAACCTTGTTTTTACCTGGAAGTTGAAAATTGTAATTCTGGATAATTGAATTGATATAAATGTTGAATCCGTATGCATTGAACAGTGGTAATAGAGATAGCTCCTGGCTCTCGTCCTGCACAGAGAGAGAAAGAAGGAGGTTTAGGGAAAATGTACCTCACCAACATAAGCCACAGATCTATTGTTCATAAAGAGTTATTAATTCATTTATTTTTGGGTCTGTAAATACAGCATCATCAGTTGAAAATGACAATTCCAATTGCTCCTAGAAATGCATTGGGAATGGAACAATGTTGTAAAGAAAAATCTTGTTAATGTAAAAGGAAGGACTGGTCATCTAACCGTCCAAGAAAAAAAAAATGGAAGATACCAGTGCGTAGGAGAGAATATTCTTAGATTTCTTACAATGATTATTGCTTAGAATTAAGAAGACATTGAGGCCATGTTAAGACCATTAAGTCTTGCTGCTCAAATTAGAATGAGGTAAATCAAATCAGGATTTCTCTGGGTTTCCTTCAAACCCAAAACCATGGGTGGTGGCGGCAATACCGAAGGAACAGTATCATCATCTATATTAGAAATATTCTCAACATATTGGCAGCAGTAATTGAACAAGAAAACGTTTTTATTATGTATATAAATATGAACCCGATTGTGATGAGAGCGTTAATAATTGTATAAATGTGTATATATATGTGTGTGTATTTAAGCCTGTCTGTATATTCTTATATACTCTGTATCTTTATTGCTGTCTCCTTCTCTCCTTTTTTGTCTTCTCTTTCTCATCTCTGCTTCCCTATCTTTATTGCTGTGTGTTTAATTTCTTTTCCTCTTTCTCCTTCTCTCTCTCTTTCTCGAGACGAGCCTTGTGTGCTTATCGCAATCTTCACATTTCCCACCTGACTGAAGCCTGATACTTGTGGCTCGGGTTCTGCGGCGCGAAGGAGAAACGTGGGATTTTGTGTTATGTGTCTGGGTGTTCGTTCGTTTTGCTATGGCTATTTTATGTTCTATTGCTTGGCCTTATAGCTACATTCTCTGCTTCCCTGGTTCTTTTCCCTCTTTTTCCTGTGACGTCTCCGTAAGCCTGAAACATAATGTGACTAGTAAATACTAGTATTTACATATAGAGAGACATACTTGCACGGATAATTATGGATCTGTAAAAGTAAAGGCACAAATGGCAGATATTTGTATTACAATAAGAATTAACCAAATAACTGAAGAGCAAAATATATTTGTGTTTTTATCTAACCTGTGCAGGAATATGTGTGTGTGTATGCTCACACGTGTATATTTGTAGGATTTTTTTGTTTTTTTTTACCTACTCCGAACTCGTTTGGCGAGGAGACCAAATTGAAGATGACGCATTTATGTGTATCAGAGGACGCGGAACTGCGGCCGCGCCTCTTCCGAGAAACTTCCGTCACACACGAACATATCCCTCGACGACTTTATTCCACTCTGTTGTAGCATATAAATGCCACGTCGAGAGGATAAATGCAATAGCGAAGAAGAGGAATGATAAAGCGAAGAAAGACCAGAGTGGATGCGATAATTTGCTTTAGTGTTTGTCCAAAATTGGATTTATTTAGGGCTCGCGAGGACAATGGTCTGCATCATTACCTCGGGCGGACGAGCGGCGGCCCGGTCGCGTCATGACTAACTTTAGAACACTTGTTTTGCGCTTTTCTGCTCGCCTGGTCAAAGACGCGAAGGCGAGCGGGAGGGGAGAAAATCTGAGATCGTGTGAGGGGAGATAGAGAGAAAGATAGATGGGTGGATAAGAGACTAGATAGAATTAGGGAAGAGTGTGTGAGAGAGAGAGGAGAAGGAGAGAAAGAGAGTAGGAGGAGTTAAAGGGAGAGAGTAGTAGGGGCGAGACAGAGCGAGAGAAGAAGGCAGCAAGAAGGGGGGCAGAGATAGACAGAAATGAAGAGGTGGCAGAGACAGAGAGAGAGAGGGAGAAGAGGGGATTCTGATGAACATTATCGCATTCCTGCTTTGGCGCCGGCTGGGTGATGTCATCCTTGCGTTCTCTCTTCGAAGTGTTCTGAGAACAAGATCGGAATCCACAGGGCGGGGAATGCAGCCGCGCCGTTGACTCCGCGACGGAGCGTTCTCTGGGGCTCTTTTCGGGGTTTTGCGCTTCTTCCTTTCCTTCATGCTGTGGTTCTTGGCTTCGGCAAGAAATTCAATTTACGTTTCTTCGCTGTAGAAGAATTCAAATGGAAGCTCATGATGATTAAATACATACCTCTCTCTCTCTCTCTCTCTCTCTCTCTCTCTCTCTCTCTCTCTCTCTCTCTCTCTCTCTCTCTCTCTATATATATATATATATATATATATATATATATATATATATATATATATATATATATATATATATATAAGTGTGTGTGTGTGTGTGTGTGTGTGTGTGTGTGTGTGTGTGTGTCGTCGGCGTAGGCTCTTCTTCAGAACCC
>NW_027216258.1:5000-9091 GCF_042767895.1 Penaeus vannamei | reverse complement strand
TTTTCACCTATCCTTTAGATTAAATAACATCTATAAAAGATAGTATAAAAAGAAAGACAAAAGAAAAAAAAAGGCTTCCCCGTTGTAATAAAAAATCCTCATGTCTGGTCTGACCATGATTCTCCCCTTAGCCACCACCCATGGGGCCAAGAAGTACTAAACTATGTAAAATCACAAAAAACATAAAACTTTCCTATAAAAAGCATTATGAATAAAAGTGAGCAACAAGGAGTTATAAAAAAGTGAGAGAGCAGAGCTTATTCTGCTGTTTGCTGCTTTTCACAGCCTCCCAGGATTATATATATATATATATATATATATATATATATATATATATATATATATATATATATATATATATATATATATTTTTGCTTGCATCCCCAGGGAATATTTCATGTTTAATGTTTGAGACAAATAAATCTAGACAAAAGAGGTCATATAGTACTATGGTAAAGTATTGAGTCGGAAAGGGTAAAAAGTTAAATATTAGGATAAATGTTCCATGTCAGAGATTAGAGAGCATTATAGGATAGGACGATAGTGAAAACGGGAAAAAAGGGAGTAAGTGAATTAGAGCAGAGATTAGTAGAACAGGAAGGGTTCAGGAGTTAGGGCGATTGAGTGAATAATAATGTATTTGTCTCTGGGGAAGGTATAGGAACAATGTTCAAGGAAAATTGAGATGGCTGTTGAAAAAAGTTGAAGAATCTGGGTAGAGGAGGAGGCATTAGATGTCAAAGTTTAGAGGGTGTTATAGGAAAGTATGGTAACGAAAAGGGAAACGAGGGAAATAAATGAAGTAGAGCAGGGATTAGTAAAATGGGAAAGGTTAAGTGAACTGCATTGAACTGTGACTGGGGAAGGAATTGGAACGTCCAAGGAAAACAGAGGTGGCTGTTGGAGATGTAGGAGGAGAAAGGGGGGCTAGAAGAATGTCTGGAGAAGGACGCTGTTGTGATGGGATTAGTGTGAGTAGTCAAATGGGAGCGGTAGAAAGGGTGGGGTATGTTGGGAGGGTGTAGGAGGCAGGAGGGTGTAGGAAACTTGAGGAGGAGGGGGATGGGTATCTGCAAATACTTTAAATGTAGGAGTGGGAACAGAGGGATTGGGGGGTGGGTGAGGGAGCGGAGTGTTCCCTTGGGTCATCTTTAGGAAATTTTGGATGTCTTCAAGGGGAGGGGAGTTGGATAAAGAGGACTGAGAAACAATGGTTCTCTTATGAGGAAGAGAAGAGGAGATAGATATATGAGGAGTAGAAGAAGAGGAAGGTGTAGGAGAGGATGTAGTAGGAGAGAAATAAAGTGTGGAAGGGAGGGGTAGGTATCGGGGAAGAGGTAGAAATTGGAGTATCAGGATTTAGAGTGGAAAACGAATTTGACGGGGGATAGGATGAGTATATGTAGGATGGTTTAGGGTATACGGAAGAGATACTAAGGGAGATACAGAGACATCTTATGAAGATGATAGGGGAGCAGAGCCAAGGACTGCTTTGGAATAAATTGAGAGAAAAAACTTCGTCGTCGTGCTTCTTGTCTTCTCCAATAGCCACCTCTGTTTTCTTTGGACGTCCCAGTTCCTTCCCCAGTCACAGATACAATGCAGTTGACTTAACCTTTCCCATTTTACTAATCCCTGCTCTACTTTCATTTACTTCCCTTACGTAAAGAGAGGCTAGTTTAAATCTGAGGACTGCTACCTCCCATTTAAGCTTATAGGCTGGACAGCTCCTATAAAATACACTATGGGAGTCTCCACAATTGGCACATGTATGTGATTGAGCAGGGCAACTTGAACGATCATGACCAGGTTGGGCACATTAGAGGACAGCGGGCTATAGAGCGACAGTGTTTGGCTGGGTGGCTGAAACGCCAACATTTCTGACATTGATGAGGAAGGGGTCGATGTGGTTGGGCATGGTAGGACAATCCACCAATATAAACTTCATGGGGGAGCTCATGTCTACGGAAGCTAATCTTGGCAATACTGACATGGGACTTATGCTGGCCTCTAGGAGAAATATTGTAACACTGTACTGCCACTGCATCATAATCAGCAAGGCAGGTAAGTGGGTCATTTTCACAGTCTGATCAGTCCTTGTTGTAGATAGGACAAGCATTTGAGGGGATAGAAACAGTTCGAGTACAAGTATTAAGAGAGAGGTGAGGTTCAGCAAGAATGGGTTTGCCAGTGCAGTCAGTTAGAGTAGATAGTGCACAAGCTTGGAATTCAGATGTAACTGTGACAAGGCGTGGACGATCAGAGCTACTGCAAAAGGTAACCTTAACTACTTGTTTTTGGAGGCACTGTTCTG
The DNA here is from genome assembly GCF_042767895.1 of Penaeus vannamei. NCBI lineage: Eukaryota > Metazoa > Arthropoda > Malacostraca > Decapoda > Penaeidae > Penaeus > Penaeus vannamei. Next base: position 6,777 of record NW_027216258.1, on the reverse strand, counting down.
AGTATTTTCAGAATAAGGGGCTGTGGGGGGAATAAAAAAGAATCGATCCCACTTGGCTGGGCCAAAGAGAGTACTCAGGTTTGCAGAGGTAGAAGGACAAGGCCTACCCCTTACTCATAACATAAGGGGTGAGGGGTAAGCAATTAATCAAGGGAATACCGTACCCATGGCTCTCAGAGGCCGTTTATGACTGACACACAGCCAGCCTTTGATCCTTTAAGCTCGGCTCTCATACCTTAGGATTGAGATTGAATGGGATGAAGAAGATACAGAAGAGGATAGGAAAAAAGAAAAGACCAAGCAAAATTAGTTAAGGCGAGGGCTGAGGCCCGAGGTAGGGGTGATCCCTACATTCCCTGGGATCCTCAGGGAAACGACAGCAATATCGCTCCTTGGGGCGAGCCAATGCTGCCCTCTCATGGTGTTTTCTGTCTGCTGTTGTGGTTTGAGGGGGGAAGAAGCATCAGCATGATCCACGGGCCTTGCGAATCATAACTTGACCCTCTTTTATACAATACAACACAGGTGAGGTGTTGCCTGTATTCATGTTAATAGAGCGATGTCACAATGTGGAAAACTTATGGAACGTTCTGTCTATTAATGTGTTAGGCGGAATGTTTGAACTGTTGTAATTGTTTAGTGTGTCGTACATGAGTAGATGGTATTATAAGTGACAATATGCATATTGGTAATGTGAGCCTTACAATATATATATATATATATATATATGTACATATGTGTGTCTGTGTGTAAGAGTGTGTGTGTGTATGTGTGTGTGTCTGTATGTAAGGGTGTGTGTGTGTGTGTAAGGGTGTGTGTGTGTGTGTCTGTGTGTAAAGGTGTGTGTGTGTGTCTGTGTGTAAGGGTGTGTGTGTGTGTGTGTGTGTGTCTGTATGTAAGGGTATGTGTGTGTGTGTCTGTGTGTAAGGGTGTGTGTGTGTGTGTGTGTGTAAGAGTGTATATGTGTGTGTGTGTAAGGGTGTGTGTAAGGGTGTGTGTGTGTGTGTGTATGTGTGTGTGTGTGTGTGTGTGTGTGTGTGTGTGTGTGTGTGTGTGTGTGTGTGTGTCTTTTATGCAATACAACACAGGTGAGGTGTTGCCTGTATTCATGTAAATAAAGCGGTCTCAATGTGGAAGACTTGTGGAACGTTCTGTCTACTGTTTTATGTGGTAGGATTATGGAATGTTGTGTCTACTAATATGTTATGCAGAAGGCTTATGGGAAGTTGTGTCTACTAATGTGTTAGGCGGAATGTTTGAACTGTTGTTGCTGACGATGAGCACGTATATATGTAGCCTGTGAGGTTTGACTCCGGGTCAGTCTGACACTTTTCCATGAGCACGAGGGAATCCAAAATGGCAAGATGAAAGAAGACTATGGGATTGTTGGTACCACACAAAGCATAGGTACTATTCTCTCTAATAATTTGCTCAGGCAGATAGTCAGAGTTATGGGCATGTAGTCCTGAGGGTTTAAGGAGTGTTACAAATAAGTGCTTAGAGCCAATGAGGAGGAAAGTTTCCAGTTGCCTAAATATTGTTGATGATTGTTAGTAGGAAGGAAAAGGAGGAAGGTAGATGTAATATATAGCAATGCATGCCATCAAGGCCTTCATGACTGTAAAGCAGAAAGGAGCCCAGTAGTGAAGAGGGCTCTGTAGAGGATAAAGAGATCAGAGTGCTTTCCTTGCCTGTTTTATTGGAATAGAAGTGGGGAGATAAGCAAGAGGCACTACTAACCTGGCTGAAATATGCAGCAAGTTCAGTATGAACTTGT
>NW_027216255.1:2500-5000 GCF_042767895.1 Penaeus vannamei | reverse complement strand
TGCCATCTTTATGATTTTAACTATATATATAATGATAATAGGAATAATGATAAATTTGGAAATAATAATGACAATAATAATAATTATAATGACAATGATAATGATATTATTATATTGTATTGCCATTATTAGTATGAAAAAGGGGATTTTCGACGTTTCTCTCAAAAGGCTGTAATATGGAAGATTATGCCGTTTTTCCGACTTCTAGGATTTTATTACTTCCAGCCTTTATTTCATTATAAATGGACTGAATAATAATTATCATCATTATTATTACTGTCATTATTTTTATGATTATTATTATTATAGTCATTATCATCATGATTATCATTATTATTATCATTATTATTGCAGTTATAGTAATTATAACGCTAATTATCATTGTTATTTTTATCATCATAACTATTTACATAATGATAATAGCAATAATGATAATGATTTTAGATTTAATAATGATAATAGTAATAATTATAATGACAATGATTTCTATTGCCATTATTAGTATGAAAATTATAATTATTTCTATTATTGCAGTAATTATCTAAATTATCTTCATAATTATGATTTTATCCTTATTATTGTCATTATCATTATCATCATAATTATCATTATTGTATATAATAAAGGAATTATGAAAATCCTCACAATTACCTGAAATAATGTTAAAATCCTCATAATTACCATTAGAAAGCGAAAAAGGTTTTTTTTTCGAGGCTAGAATTTACCGTTTTTCGACTTTTGGGATTGATTACTTTTGGCCATTATTTCATTATAAATGGACTGAATTATAATTATCATTATTATCATTACTGTCATTACTTTTATGATTATTATCATTATAGCCATTATCATCATCATTATTGTGATTATTATCATGATTATCATGATTATTATCATTATTGCAGTTATAATAATTATTATGCTAATTATAATGCTATTTTTATCATTATAGCTATCTATATAATGATAAAAGCAATAATGATAATTTTGAAAATGATAATGATAATAATAATAATTATAATGACAATGATAATGATGTTATTAATATTTCTATTGCCATCATTAGTATGAAAATTATTCGTATAGAGTTAATTATTGCTAATATTCCAGTAATTATGAAAATTATCATCATAATTATGATTTTATCATTATTATTGTCAGTATCATCATAATTCTCAACATTGTCAGGAATTAATGTTAAAATCCTCATAATTACCATTAAAAAGCGAAAAAGTTTTTTTTCCGATGTTTCTCTCAAAAGACGCTAGATTTCGCTGTTTTTTTCGACTTTTGGGATTTTATAACTTTTGGCCTTTATTTCATTATAATTGGACTGAATAATAATTATTATCATCATTATTATCATTACTGTCATTATTTTTATGATTATCATTATGTTTATTATTATCATTATTATCATTACTGTCATTATTTTTATGATGATTATTATTATAATCATTATCATCATGATTATCATTATTATTATAATCATTATCATGATTATCATTATTATTATAATCATTATTGCAGCTATAATAATTATTATGGTAATTATTATTGCTATTTCATCATTATAACTATTTATATAATGATAATAGCAACAATAATAATTTTAGAAATAATAATGACAATAATAATAATTGTAATGACAATGATAATGATGTTATTATTATTTCTATTGCCATTAAAATTATTGGAATAGAGTTAATTATTGATATTATTGCAGTAATTATCATAATTATGATTTTATCATTATTATTGTCATTATCATAGTCATCATAATTATAATCATTATTGTTAATAATAAAGGAATTATCATGAAAATCATCATAATAACCTGAATTAATGGTAAAATCCTCATAATTACCATTAAAAAGCAAAAAAGAGGGCTTTTCAACGTCTCTCTCAAAAGGTTGTAATACGCTAGATTTTGCTGTTTTTTCGACTTTTGGGATCTTACTACTTCTGGCCTTTATTTCATTATAAATGGACTGAATAATAATTAATATCATTACTATCATTTCTGTCATCATTTTTATGATTATGATCATTATAGTCATTATCAAGATTATCATGATTATCATCATTATTGCAGTTATAATAATTATTATGCTAATTATTATTGCTATTTATATCATTATAACTATTTATATAATGAAAGCAATATGATAATTTTAGAAATGATAATGACAATAATAATAATTATAATGACAATGATAATGATATTATTATTTTTATTGCCATTATTAGTATGGAAATTATTGGAATAGAGTTAATTATTGCTATTATTGCAGTAATTATCACAATTATCATTATAATTATGATTTTATGATTATTATTTTTATTATCATTGTCATTATCATCATAATTATCATCATTATTGTCAATAATAAAGGAATTATCATGAAAATCATCTTAATTACCTGAATTAATGTTAAAATCCTCATAATTACCATTAAAAGCGAAAAAGGATTTTTTCGACGTTTCTCTCAAAAGGCTG
>NW_027216252.1:0-9084 GCF_042767895.1 Penaeus vannamei | reverse complement strand
TCGTTCAGATTGTCCTTAATAAACTATATAATGTCGCCATGATCTTCGTCCGGATCACATGTCCGCAGGTTGCCATCCCACTTGGACCAGGATCACCAAGTAAGTCGTCATTGTCCCGAAAATCTGAAAATTTGACAAGTGAATAAAATATATGCAAACATACTTGTTTGTGTGTGTTCATATATATATATATATATATATATATATATATATATATATATATATATATATAATATATATAAATAAATATAAATATAAATAAATAAATAAATAAATAAATAAATATATATATGTATATATGAATATATACATATATACAGACAGACACGATACATATGTGTATGTATATATATATATATATATATATATATATATATATATATATATATATATATGTATGTATGTATGAATATATACATATATACAGACAAAGACACGATACATATGTATATATATACATACATACATACATACATACATACATACATATATATATATATATATATGTATATATATATATATATTGTCCATCTATATTAATATCTACATAATATACCTCATGAACATCATCTGCATCTACAGTACAAAGAAAAAGCGAGATATATAAGAATCTTAACAGGCAGACAGGGCGGTGCAATAGAGACAAAGATAAAAATACTATTAGGTATTCAGTCACGTTGATATAAGGACAGATAAAAATGAAATGCATACGTATATTATGATAATAAGGGTTTTCTCGTGTGCAACCTACACTGAGAAGGGATGTGTAGTCCAGTGTGTAGCAACTAGTCATCTGAACCTTCTCGAAAGACTGCATGTAGGAAACCAGACGGAAGATCTGTCATGGAAAAAGTCAGGTTAGTTTTTGCATAAGATTTTTCCGGTTATATGAGACTCGTGCACGAAAATTTAATAAATGTGATCAGTTACATACAAACCTGTTTCATGAAAAAGCACACACTTGTATCTATCATTATGATTATATCTTCCTACTTTACTTTTTTGTACTTGGATTAAAAAAGAAAAAAAAAAAAAGGAAAAGGAGAAAAGAAGAAAAAAATATATACATATGTACATGCGCGCATGTGCATACACACACATAAATCCATAAATATACATATATATTTATATTTGTTTTTATGTGTATATTCATGCATTGATCTTCATCTCCAATTTACCCATCTATGTATTTCTTGTATAATCTTACCTGCTGCTTGATAACCGGATCCTCCAAATTGCTGCCAAATTCCGTGAGATGAAAAGCTGCGGCCTTGACCTGTGTGTTGCGGGAGCGATTTCTTATTTAGATTATCTATTTCATATTAATAATGTAACGTCGAATATATCAAAGAGGAATAATAATAATGTTTCTGTTATTGGTTTCTGTAATATTAGCATGATCAGTGTTGTTTTTTCCTGTCAAATCATAATGATAAGAAGCCATGAAAAAGCCTGCCGCCCCAGCAGTCTGTGGGGTTCCCGAGGGCTTTGCCCCACGTACCTCAAACTGAGATGGCATTTTCCTGAACGCAGGTGGGACAAGTAACTCGTTCCCATCCTGAGCCCCATCTGTCACCCTCCCCACGGGACCCAGAGCCCGCCTAAAATTTTCATCTAAAATTTCCCTCTCCGTATGAGGATCAACAAAATTTTATTTGTAGAATTCATATAGCATGCATTTTTTTTTCTTTTTAGATAACATATATCGCTTATGACGTCTACATGTCATATATTACTATCGTGAAAAATCAGTCAATAAATATTATTTCTACTAAACTATGTTAATAACAGTTCCTTGTTTTTAGGGTCATCTAATATAATGATAATATTAATTATAGTTGCTATTCTTGACAGGTTCACAGTGCTACAGTGCTTCAAGAAGTACAAATGACCTACAAGGGACCATGCTGACTATGCTGCTGACACTTCATCTGTTCCTGACTGGCTACTTACTCAGGGTGAGTGTGGCTTAAGGATCAGCTATGCAGTAGCAATCCCTTATCAATTATTTGAATGCTTCTTACAAACCAATGTTGTGGGTTATTTCCTGACTTCTAACAAAGGTAACTGGCTTCGTATCAGAAATCTATGACGTTTTGGTCACTTACATATCTATTATAACTACTGCCTACTTCCCTTTGCTTTCCATTTACTAACAAGGAAGAAATATTCGAAAATTGTAATGCTAGAGTTTCTGAAAAGAAAGATACAGATGGAAATGGTGAATGTGCATGAGTAGATATCGTATGAATCCATTAAAATAGTTTCAGAGCATAATGACAAACATGAAAATTTGTTCATGAAACGACCCTTACCGTATCAGTAAAACGCTGACCGATTTCACATGTAAATATAACGTAGAGAAGAGGAAGTGCACAGGTTGGAATATTTCCTCCGCCTTTCAGTATGCCGTTGAGCATAGCAAATGAAGCAGTAGTGGCTAAAATGACGCAATATAGTGATATGCTGGCAACCGGTAGAGAAAAACATTTCGAAGATAAATCACTTATGGCCATGATCTGAAAGGGTTAATCAGACAAACTATCATATTATATAACTTCTGTTTATTTGTATGAGCAAAACCGAACACTCCATCCACCCTTCACAGGCTACATAAAACAGTGACTGATACTTATGTTCCTTACATTGCAGATGTTCTTTTCCAACTTGTTCAGCGAGGACGTTAACACACTTGAATCCTCGTGGGCCTCCCGGTTCTCACTTCCCTTCATCCTGTGACCAAGGGCGGGAGGAGGAGGGACTGCTTGCGAAACTGCATCTTGAAGCTTTTTGGATAACAATGAGTAAGCTTGCGTGAGGCTGCACGTATATGTCAAAATATGAAGGTAATAATGGCCGATGAAGAAGGAATTCATGATTTTCTCTGCACAACCCATAGACAAACTACTAAAATATACCACAAAGAATGGAAAATATATGGCAGAACTTGTTATCGCAACACCTTCAGTGACCGACATGCGGTATTTCACATGATCGAAATCCATGTCCCTTGACAGCGCTATGAAAAGGCGCGCCATCTTCTCACTCTTTACCAGAACGGCAAATTGCACAGTGACAATTAAGAGAGGCATTGCAATAGCGCAATACCCGAGTGCACGACCAGCTATGGTATCACTCATGAAAACCAAGAGGAGTTCCTTGATGCACGCGTATATCCCGGACGCCATGGCCGTGAGGAGGAAGATGGACCACAGAAGCCATTTCACGCTGAGCCGAGGCGAGACACAGGACGAAGACCAAGTGTACGGAAGGAGACCCAGAAGGCGTTGCGAAATGAGGAGACGACGAAGGCGCAACACTTCTTCTTCCAGCATTGCCTCGAACTGACTTTCCTGCGTTGTTTGGGGGACAAAACAAAGGCTTCCCTTCTCTGCGCGGCGAGCGAACGCGAATTGGTCGAGAAATTAACTGAGTAGGGAGGTACTGGAAGTATCGATAGGGTACACATGCCCCAATTCTGTTAATGGATAACCCTTTCTTTGTGAGCTATTATGTAATGTTTGCTCGAATATACAAGTATTTTACACCCGCCCTCTATTGCAAACAAAATTAGATGAATATTCAAAGGCAAACACACACACACTGTATATATATTCTTATATATACTTTATATATATATATATTTATATATATGTATATATATATATATATATATATATATATATATATATATATATATATATATAATGTGTGTGTATTTGTATATATATATTATGTGTGTATATGTATATATATATATATATATATATATATATATATATATATATATATATATATATATACATATATATATATACATATATATATATATATATATATATATATATATATATATATATATATATATATATATATATATATATATGTGTGTGTGTGTGTGTGTGTGTGTGTGTGTGTGTGTGTATGGGTGCTTCATGCACAGGGTGGTGTGAAACGATGGTGTGGTAGTCTAGTAAGCGTTAAGTCCTTTGCATGCCTTCTCGCTTGCTGCTGCCACTGCTGGCTAGCCTAGTGCGAAAAAGGGAGCAACTATGCATAAGCCTCCCCTGCCAGTGCATAGCCTATCCATCATCGAGACTCCTACAGTGCCTCCTAGTGGCCTCCCATGGAAACTGGGTACTTTGTGGTTCTAGGCTAAAGTGTGGGGAATCTCGTAGCAGCAGGAGGCCCTGGAGTTCCAGGATCATGGACCACCGGCGTGTGGACACGCCCTGACCTTTTACCAACTCCTGACCTAGGCCCCCTGGGGTTAATGGGAGCCACGGGGAGGTGGGAACAGCCAGCCACTGTCTGCCCTTGGCTGAGATATATCATTCCATCGTTTTATTATATTTTGTTTTGTGTTGGTCACGTCATGAAGAATAGGTTTATATTTTGTTTTTCTTAATAAATAAATTAAAATCTTCTGGTGGTTCCATTACCTCCTGCAAGCGAATACGAGCTAAAAATTAAAGGTGAACCACGCAGAAGGTGCAAGTACTGGTAAGGACCCCAGGCCAGTCATTGACTAATTAAAAACCCTGAAATTAGTCACCTTTACATATATAGGAATATATATACAGTGTGTGTGTGTGTGCATTTGTGTATTCATCTAATTATGTTTGCAATAGAGGGCGGGTGTAAAGTAAAGTATATTCGACCACGTAAGCAAATATTACATAACAGAAACTCCCAAAGACAGGGTTATTGAATCAACAGAATTGGGGCATGTGTACCCTATCGATACTTCCAGTACCTCCCTACTCCTTAGGTAATTTCTCGACCAATTCGCGTTCGCTCGCCGCGCAGAGAAGGGAAGCCTTTGTTTTCTCCCCCAAACAACGCAGGAAAGTCAGTTCGAGGCAATGCTGGAGGAAGAAGTGTTGCGCCTTCGTCGTCTCCTCATTTCGCAACGCCTTCTGGGTCTCCTTCCGTACACTTGGTCTTCGTCCTGTGTCTCGCCTCGGCTCAGCGTGAAATGGCTTCTGTGGTCCATCTTCCTCCTCACGGCCATGGCGTCTGGGATATACGCGTGCATCATGGAATTCCTCTTAGATTACATGAGTGATACCATAGCTGGTCGTGCACTCGGGTATTGCGCTATTGCATTGCCTCTCTTAATTGTCACTGTGCAATTTGCCGTTTTGGTAAAGAGTGAGAAGATGGCGCTCCTTTTCATAGCGCTGTCAAGGGACATGGATTTCGATCATGTGAAATACCGCATGTCAGTCACTGAAGGTGTTGCGATAACAATTTCTGCCATATATTTTCCATTCTTTGTGGTATATTTTAGTAGTTTGTCTATGGGTTACGCAGAGGAAATCATCGTTTTCTTCTTCATGGGCCATTATTACCTGCATTTCTTGACATATACGTGCTGTCTCAAGCAAGTTTACTCGATGTTATCCAAAAAGCTTCAAGATGCAGTTTCGCAAGCAGTCCCTCCTCCTCCCGCCCTTGGTCACAGGACGAAGGGAAGTGAGAACTGGGAGGCCCACGAGGATTCAAGTGTGTTAACGTCCTCGCTGAACAAGTTGGAAAAGAACATCTGCAATGTAAGGAACATAAGTATCAGTTTTATGTAGACCGTGAAGGGTGGATGGAGTGTTCGGTTTTGCTCATACAAATAAACAGAAGTTATATAATAATCAGATTTGGATTAGGAACGTTAATAATGTTATCTATGAAACTAGAAATGATTTACGTATCTTATCACAAACATTAAACTATAAAACCAAATGCTTTTTTCCAGTAAGCCCTGATTCCGGTTGACAAATACTTTTTCTCCGTATTAATTCAGTGGAAAATACAAATACGGAAAATTGATAAATCATGAACATTCTTAAAAAAAAAAAACAAAAAAAAAAAAAACGATCCTTTAGCCAAAATCCAACAGTAATAAATCAACATCTGAAGAATATATAATTTCTGATAGTTTGTCTGATTAACCCTTTCAGATCATGGCCATAAGTGAATTATCTTCGAAATGCTTTTCTCTACCGGTTGCCAGCATATCACTATATGGCGTCATTTTAGCCACTACTGCTTCATTTGCTTTGCTCAACGGCATACTGAAAGGCGGAGGAATTATTCCATCCTGCGCATTCCCTCTCCTCTACGTTATTTTTACATGTGAAATCGGACAACGTTTTACCGATAAGGTAAGTGTTGTTTCATGAACAAATTTCCAAGTTTGTCATTGTGTGTGTTCTGAAACTGTTTGAATGGATTCAGTGCGATATCTACTTCCGCAAATACACCATTTTCATCTGGATGTTTCCTTTTAGAAACTAGAATTACGATTTTCTAATATTCTGTCAGTATACGGAAAAGAAAAGGGAAGTAGGCAGTAGTTATAATAGGTGTGTGACCAAAACGTCATAGTTTTCTGATACGAAGCCAGTTACCGTGGTTAGAATTCACTAAATAACCCACAGCATTGGTTTGTAAGAAGCATTCAAATAATTGATAAGGGATTGCTACTGCATAGCTGATCCTTAAGCCACACTCACCCTGAGTAAGTAGCCAGTCAGGAACAGATGAAGTGTCAGCAGCATAGTCAGCATGGTCCCTTGTAGGTCTTCTCTACTTCTTGAAGCACTGTAGCCCTATGAACCTGTCAAGAATAGCAACTATAATTGGGGGGGGGGGGGCCAAAGGTGGCGTCCAACCAGAGCAACTGCCCAAGGTTTAATCAAAGGTGGTAGCTTGGAACACCTGGCTTTATGGCAGGATGATAGATTCCCCCTGCTAAGGAGGCAACCGAAGATGCTGGGAGTTCAGGGGGTTGCCCTCTCGGAGCTGAGGAGATCTGGCAACGGCACGATCAGTATGGATGGGTACACCTATTACTGGTCGGGCTGGGGCGATGGTCATCATCTTAGAGTAGCCATAGCTATCTCCAACTGATTTCAACCTTCGGAAGTAGAGGCGTCTCCAGTTGATGAGCATATTATGGCATTGAAACTGAAGACATTTGGCTCTGCGTCCCTTATTATTGTGTACGCTCCTACCGATGTATGTAAACTTGATATGAAAAGGGCTTTCCATGCCAACTCACATCAGTAGACAAATACCCTAATGACACAATCGCATTGTACTGGCGACTTCAATGCGATATCCGGCTGTGATTGAGTTGGGCAAGAGATGTCTGTCTGGCCCCATGGTTCGGGAGCTGATCTTTGTAGTAAGAACAGCCTCCTCTGGGACTTTGCTAGGTCTCAGAAAACATCGCTAGACTTGGTCCAGTGATACAGGTATTGTGTCCGCATCCTTGGTAGCACTCGCTGGAGGATCCTTCAGAACTGTAGGGTTTACAGGAGGGCTGAGTTCTGCGGCACTGACCATATATTGTTTGTAGGGGCCCAGTGAGTCCATTTCAAATCTAGAGTGTTTCCCCTGGACAGATTGGGGGAAGAGTGTGCAAGTTGGTTCCCTGCAACAATCTGATTGTTTCGGCTTGAACACCTGAATCCTTGTGGGATTCCTTTAAGCATGAAACACTTGATGCAGCCCAGGAGTCCATTGGTGTGCGTCCAAGGACAAAGCAGAAATTCATTTTGTTGGAGACGTTGGAGGCCACAGTTCCATGCCGCATGGCTCTTCATGTTATTACTAATGCACATATTTAATTATAATTTATATGAACACCTGGGCCCATGTTATTATCTACTTGTAAGGTTATTTTAATGTTTTATAAATAAGGCACTATAATTAAGAGGAAAAATGTCGGTCCTGAGCAGTAGTATATAGATGGGATCAGTCCCCTCTATGAGATTTTGCTTTTTTGATGGTCCGAAAAGTATCTAAATTTGAATAAGCTACAGTCTGTTAAATGATGGATTCACTTCATTATCATATAGATCATGTCTGCAAAGACAGACTGAACACTCTCTCCAAATATATATCCGTGCAAAGTTGGTAATCAGTACTTCATATTTAAGCTCACACACACACATACACACACACACGTGCATCGATACATACCCTGTGCGAGGCCTGGCAAGGTTCTTTGCCTGGCAGTAACTTTGTGATTTAGAGAAGATGGACGAATGAGTAAGTAGGTAAACATCAAAGATTCAAGATAGCATTTTACAGTATCGAAGATTTCCCTTTTTCATGACTTCTTATCATTATGATACGACAGAAAAAAGACAACACTGACCATGCTAATATTACAGAAACCAATAATATAATTATTATTCCTCTTAAATATATTCAACGTTACACGAAATATGAAATGAATAAATCTAAATATGAAATCGCTCCCGCAACACACAGGTCAAGGCCGCAGCTTTTCATCTCACGGAATTTGGCAGCAATTTGGAGGATCCGGTTATCAAGCAGCAGGTAAGATTATACAAGAAATACATAGATGGGTAAATTGGAGATAAAGATCAATGTATGAACACACACACACACACACACACACACACACACACACACACACACACACACACACACACACATGTATATATATATGCATTCATATATGTATCTATGTATCTATCTATCTATCTATCTATACACATATATATATATATATATATATATATATATATATATATATATATATATATATTTTCTCTCTCTCTCTCTCTCTCTCTCTCTCTCTCTTTTCTTTTTCTTTTTTTTTTCAAACTATGTTATAAAACGTGAGGTGTGTAATTATAATCACATTCGTATATAAAGCTGTATACTTTTTCATAAAGCAAGTCTGTGTGTAACTGATCATACACTTTAATTCCCGTGTATAAGAGTCTCTGTCTCTGGAAAATTCTTCTATAAATAACGTGACTTTTTCCATGACAGATTTTCCGTCTAGTTTTCTACATGCAGTCTTTCGAGAAGGTTCAGATGACTAGCTGCTACACGCTGGACTACACTTCCCTTCTCAGTGTAGGTTGCACACGAGAAAATCCTAATTATATGCATATACTTTTCATTTTTATCTGGCCTTTCATCTACCTGTCTGAATACCTGATAATATTTTCATCTCATATACATATATATTATATATACATATATATCTATATATATTTGTGTGTATGTGTATGTATGTATGTATATATATATATATATATA
>NW_027216251.1:5000-9080 GCF_042767895.1 Penaeus vannamei | reverse complement strand
AACAACAACAACAAATCACGTGTACGAAGATGGTGTCTATGGACGAGGACGAGATGGAAGTTCTCCTTCATCTTTCATTTTTCTCCAGTTTTATTACGGAATTTCTTCCCGCTGTAGAAGAACGTAACTTTTGGTTTATGAATTTTGAAGAAGGAGTGAGAAAGGGAAGGGGGGATTGGGAGGTTAGGGGAGGTGGGGGGAGGAGGGGGTGGGGGGGAAGAGGGGGAGGAGGGGAAGGGAGGAGGGAAAGGGGGAGGGGAGAATGGAGAAAGAAGGGGAGGAAGGGGGGGAAAAGGGGGTAGGAATGGGAGGGAGAGAAGGGAGAAAAAAGGGGAGGGGAAGGAAGGGGAGGAGGAGGGAGAACAAAAGGAGGGGAGGGGGATAGGGAGAAAGGGAGAGAAAAAAGAGGAGGAGACAGGGAGGGGAGGAGGAGGGAAGTAGGGGAGGGAGAGAAGTGATGAAGAAGGGAGACATGTGAAAGGGAGAAGGGGGAAGTGGGGGAGGGAAGGGAGTGGGGAGGGGCAGGCAAGGAGGGGAGGGGAGGGAAGATAGATAGATTGATAGATAAAGGGAGGGAGATCAGGTATGGAATTGAGAGACAGAGCAGAGATAATTGAAGAGAAAGACAGCCGACCATAGGGATGGAAAGTAAACATTCATAGATAGATGAGGTGAATGGGAGAAGAGGGAAAAGAAAAAAGGGACACAAAGATGTAAAAAATATATTGAAAGTGACCCCCCAAGAGAGAGAGATAGAGGGAGGGAGGGAGGGAGGGAGGGAAGGAGTGAGGGAGGGAGGGAGAGAGGGAGGAAGGGAGGGAGGGAGGGAGGGAAGGAGGAAGGAGGAGGGATGGAGGGAGGGAGGGGCGGGGAAGGAAGGAGGGAGAGGAAGGAGGGAGGGAGGGAGGAGGGAGGGGGAGGGAGGGAAGGAGGGAGGGAGGGAGGGAAGGAGGGAGGGAAGGAGGGAGGGAGGGAGGAGAGGGAGGAGGGAGGGAGGGAGGGAGGGAGGGAAGGAGGAAGGAGGGAGGGAGGGAGGGGGGGGGGAGGGAGGGAGAGGAGCGAGAGAGAGAGAGAGAGAGAGAGAGAGAGAGAGAGACAGAGAGAGAGAGAGAGAGAGAGAGAAAGGAAGGGAGAACTAAGCTAAAACAAGAGCCAGGAAGACAGAAATGATGGATGGCCCTGCTCACCCCGCCAACAGAAGCCGAAGGTAAGAGAGGGTGATTTCCTTCCTCACCCCCAGACCCCCGAACCAAATGCACACCCCTACCCACCTCCCTTTTTCTTCTTTTTTCCACCTATTTCATTCTCTTTCTTTTTTTTTCTTCTTTTTCCTTTTTAAAAAATCTTTTAGCTTCCCTTTTTCTTTTTTTTTTGCTTCTTTTTTTTCGTTTTTTAAAACCTTTTTTCCTTTTTTTCCTTTTCCTTCTTTTTTTCCCCTTCCTCATTTCTTTTTTTCTACTTTTTTTTCTATTTCTTCTCCTTTTTTCTTCCTTCTTCCTTTTTTTGTTGACTTACAGCTTCTAGACATGCGTGGAAGACATAATTGCTACTCTTTGAAGGTTAACGGTAGCATGACAGAGAACCTGAGGAATTTATAGCTCCTTTGGGCGAGGAAGACTGTATGGACATGCTCAGAGGGGAAAAGGGGGAGAAGGGGGAGGGAGGGGTATGAGGAGAGGGAGAAGGGGGGGCATAGAGGAGGTCTGGGGAGGGGGGGGTGAAGAAAGGGGGAAGGAAGGGGTGTTGTGGGGCTAGGGTGCAGGGGGTAGGGGGTAAGGTAGTGGGGGAGGGAGGGGTAGGGGTAGGGGCTAGGGGGAGGAGGGAAGGTGAGGGGTCTGGGAGGGGGTGATGTGGGGCTAGGGGTAGGGGTAGGGTGGTGGGGGAGGGAGGGGGAGGGGGGAGTGAGGGGTCTGGGAAGGTGATGTGGGGCTAGGGGGTGGGGGTACAGGGTGAGGTAGTGGGGGAGGTGGGGGAGGGGTAAGGGCTAAGGGGGAGGGGGCATGGGGAGGAGTCTGGGGAGGGGGTGATGTGGGGCTAAGGGTGGGAGGGGGAAGAGGTGGGGGTGGTAAGGGGCTGAAGAAAGGGGGAAGGGGCTGGAGGAGG
Source organism: Penaeus vannamei (assembly GCF_042767895.1). Lineage (NCBI taxonomy): Eukaryota > Metazoa > Arthropoda > Malacostraca > Decapoda > Penaeidae > Penaeus > Penaeus vannamei. The sequence continues at coordinate 6,977 of NW_027216251.1, read as the reverse complement.
GCTAAGGGGTAGGAGGAAGGGGAAGGGGAAGGGGGGAAGGGGGTGTGTGTGGCCGGAATGGTAAGTAGGTTTTAGGAAATGGAAAATTGAATTTAATGTTGCCATGTGGATATAGTAAACAACCATTTATCACATATATAATGTAGTATTCTTAACATACAGACATACTGTACATATTTACGTATTTATATATATATATATATATATATATATATATATATATATATTATATATATTTATATATATACATATTATATCTATATCTATCTCTATATATATATATATATATATATATATATATATATATATATATATATATATATATATATATATATATACATACATATATATATGTATGTATGTATGTATGTGTGAATGTGGATGTTTGCTCTCGTATATTCGCTCCCATATGCGTTTATAGGTATATATATATATATATCTACGCATCCAATAAGTCTACAACCTTGCAACAAACACCTCTAACCCAGAGAAACAAACAAACAAACAAAATAATAATAATAATAATAATAATGATAATAATAATAATAATAATAATAATAATAATAATAATAATAATAATAATAATAATGATAATAATAATAATAATAATAATAATAATAATAATAATAATGATAATAATGATAATAATAATAATAATAATGATAATAATAATAATAATAATGATAATAATAATAATAATAAAAGTCCACGTCTTTTGCCAGCAGCCATCATGTCACAGCGACCTACGAGACGAGACGAGACGACGAAACAGCACGTCATGGCGAGTACTTAACGTCAACACAATAACAGCATTAGCCTAAAAAAAAAGAAAAGAAAAAAGAAAAGAAGAAAAAAAAGAAAGAAAAATAGACCTTAGGAGCGTCATGTTTCACGGAAGTCGGAGGAGAAAGTGTGGGCCCCAAGGAGAGGCTATTTATCATGTTCACGCTAATGTCTTTTGATTTTATCTTTATTTCATTTTATTTTGTTTATCTGTTCGCTGATTCGTTCGTCTTTGTTATCTATTTATTTAGCTATTTGTTTATTAAGAAGGATATATGTATGAGCGTAGAGAGGTACGCACATTTGCACTTACATACACGCATACAGACAGACAGAGAGATGCACACACATATACACTCGGCAGAGAGAGAGAGAGGGAGAGAGAGAGGGGGGGGCGGAAGGAGGGAAGGAGGGAGGGAGGGAGAAAGAGAGAGAGAGAGAAAGAGAGAGAGAGAGAGAGAGAGAGAGAGAGAGAGAGAGAGAGAGAGAGAGAGAGAGAGACAGACAGACAGACAGACAGAAAGAGAGAGAGAAAAGGGAAGCGAGGGGGAGAGATAGAAAAACAAAACAGACTAACAGATAAACAGATACATGCACAGAAAGACAAACAAACAAACAGACACACAGAGACAGGCAAACAGACAGAACAGACAGACAAATAGACAGACAAAGCACAAGAAAACGACGAGCAGAGAGAGCTCACAGATCATATTACCAAATTATGAAATGTATCGTGTTGCAGATAGCTAATGAAAAGACGACCCACCACATGATAGCAAAACAGCTGATTTTGACCCTCCATTATACGAAATACAGCCAATTCATTTAATTATTTTTATTTCTATATCTAACTATTTCTATTTATCTATTTATCTGTTTCTATGTTTTATTTATCTATTTATCGATTTACTTGTTTCTGTTTTATTTATCTATTTATCGATTTATCTGTGTCTATGTTTTAATTATCTATCTATTTATCTGTTGCTATGTTTTATTTATCTATTTATCTGTTGCTATGATTTACTTATCTATTTATCTATCTGTTTCAATGTTTTATTTATCTATTTATATATTCATCTGTTTCTATGTTTTATTTTTCTATTTATCTGTTCCTAAGTTTATTTATCTATTTATCTATTTCTGTTTATTATTCATCTGTTTGTCTATTTCTATTTATATTCTATCTGTTTATTT
>NW_027216249.1:7500-9072 GCF_042767895.1 Penaeus vannamei | reverse complement strand
AGCACCACTCCTCTCCGAGGTCTTCCCTCCCCTCCTGCAGGTGGGCCAGTGGGGAGGAGGGTGAGAAGCTGTCTTATTGCTAACACACGGATTAGTGAATTGCAGTTAGAAAAAAAAAACTTGTGTCATGTACGGCAGTGGGGGAAGGGAGAGTGGATAACACATCTCCATGTGAACGCCGAGGATAAAATTTTGCCGTCGGCGCAGGTTGGTCCCGTCCTGAACCCGTCGAAGATCATCGTCGGCTCATGCCGATGCCGGGAAAAATACGTATTTGCTGGCCGTCGGCATAGGCCGACAACCGGAACATTTGGGTTAAGTAATGGTGACAAACAAAGAAAATATTAATAACGTTTATATATATATATATATATATATATATATATATATATATATATATATATATATATATATATATATATATATATGTATACACACACACACACACACACACACACACATACAGACACACACACACACACACACACACACACACACACACACACACACACACACACACACACACACACACACACATATATACATATATATATATATATATATATATATATATATATATATATATATATATATATATATATATATATATATATATATATATTCATATATCATAGTGCGATATATGTTTATATGATAAGGCATTGCAGGGTGTAGTTTCAATATTACATTTCCCATCGTCATTCCATTACCTAGAATTCCCTTCGTCTTTTTCTTTGTGCCAAAAGGCCTTTCTTATATATGTCTCCCATATTAAACTGACAACTTTTATTAACAAGAAGAAAGGCAATATGGCTGATGGTCCTCCAGCACACGTCGTCAATAGTAAAAAAAATATATATGTATATATATACATATATATATGAATATATATATATATATATATATATATATATATATATATATATATGTGTGTGTGTGTGTGTGTGTGTGTGTGTGTGTGTGTGTGTGTGTGTGTGTGTGTGTGTGTGTATGTGTGTGTGTGTGTTTGTGTATTTATGTGTGTATATATATATATTTTTTTTATTGATTCATATAAAGCGAGAGAGAGACAGTCAGACAGACAGAGAGACAGAGAGAGAATGAGAGACAGAGACAGAGATAGAAAATTTGAGGAGGACAGAGAGACAAAGACAACGACAGAGAGACAGCCAGATAGAGACAACCGTTTGTATGGTTATTTACACACTAATTTGCCGTGTATGACTTGGCCCTATTTACGAATTCACCAGCACTGGATATGTATGTAGTACGGGTTATCTATCATTGTAGAAAAAAAAAAAAAACATAATTCGCATTTTTTCCAGCTGAACAGATGTCCATAATTACACTATAAATCCGTGTTCAAAGCCATGGCCTATTAGCCGATTAAATAATTAGCAGAAATTATATACAGTCGGGACTGGAGCGTTGATTTTCGTTAATGCTAAAATGTAGGCTCATCCATAGCGACTATTTCGCACAAACTAATTATCGGTTAATATTCGTTTCTTTGCCCGAAGAACCACTTAGATAAACTCTTCTGAAAGTTTTTATTTTTTTGATATGTAAAAA
>NW_027216249.1:0-2500 GCF_042767895.1 Penaeus vannamei | reverse complement strand
CTCTCTCACAGACTCTTTCTAATTGCTACGTCTAACGCTAAGATAATTGCAAGAGAGACATATTATTTCGTTCAAAGGGACTTTTTCCTTCCATAATATTCGCAAGATATATATATTTCTACTTCCACATTTGCTACATCTAAAAAGCGGATAATTGTTGACAAATCCAAAACTTTTCTTCCTTCAGGTGACTCTATTTTCAGCTTTTTGTTCTTCAGTAATTGTTGTTTTCTTGAACCTTGAGATAAAGACCTTCATTATTTTTCTCTTTCTCATTTATGTAAAAAACAGATATAAAACAGACAGACGGATTGACTGATGATTAGGAAATACACATAAAACAGACAGACGGATTGAATGATGATTAGGAAATACACATAAAACAGACAGACGGATTGAATGATGATTAGGAAATACACATAAAACAGACAGACGGATTGACTGATGATTAGGAAATACACATAAAACAGACAGACGGATTGCTGATGATTAGGGAGATATATAAACAAACAAAGACGGACAGTCAAAGATAAGCAGCTAGATAGATACATAAACAAAAAAGTAGAGACACAAATACACAGATAGATGGATAGACAGAGATATATATAAACAGACTGATGGATAGATAAACAGATAGATAGATACACAAACAAGCAAGTAGAGACACAAATACATATGTAGATGGATAGACAGAGAGATATATAAACAGACTGACGGATAGATAAACAGATAGATAGATACACAAACAAATGAGTAGAGACGCAAATACATATATAGATAGATAGACAGAGGAATATATAAACAGACTGATGGATAGATAAACAGAGATAGATAAAAATAAAATAGACTGATAGATAAAAGTAGATCGATGAATACCAGTTTGTAAGAATTGTTTCAAGTGAACCCCTGTTTAGTTTTCCTCTTTTTTTACGCCACTTAAGCTTACCCGAAACCATGCTCTTAGAGTACCTTTGAACCCTCTTTCAGTCTTCTCACATTTTCCTGACTTTTATCACACGCTCTCCATTTATCCCTTTCGCGAGAGTTGCTGTCCCTTATTTTCGTCCCTTTTAATTTCCCAGCTCTCTGTCTGCCCTTAATGCTACCCCAAAGTTTCTGTCTTACTAAACACAGACCCTGGTAATTGCTTTTCACTGTCAATGGACTTTTTGGCCCCCTTTTCACTCACACTTCCTCCTCCCTCCTTCTCAGGCTTTCGCTCTTCTTACTGTGGCCAATGTCTGGAGCTCTCTCCTTTTCTCTCTCATGTTCTCTCTCTTATTCTCTCTCTCTCTCTCTCTCTCTCTCTCTCTCTCTCTCTCTCTCACACACACACATACACACACACACGCATACGCACACACGCACACACACCTCCTACCCGTCTCTCTCTCTCTCTCTCTCTCACACACACACACACACACACACACACACACACACACACACACACACACACACACACACACACACACACAAACATACACACACATACCTTCTATCTCTCTCTGTTTCCTTTTTCCTGTTTCTATCTTTCTTTCATTTTCTCCCCGTCTCTCTCTCTCTCTCCTTCCTTCTCTCTCTGTCCGTCTCCCCCCACCTCCTCTCTTTCTCGAACAAGTGATCAATTATCCCTTCAGCTTGCCTCCTCAACTAACAACTACTAACAATACAAGACTTTACTAACAACAGAAGTCTTAAACGGTGAAATAAACCCCAAGAAATATTCTATACTAGATCCTAACACTCGGTAACAACCATTAATTTGAGGCTCGTATCCTGTACATGAAGGTTTCGGTAGTTAACCAAGCTTGTTGATTTCCTTTCATTTCATTGCATGAGACAATATAGGTTTTTAGATAGGCCTATGACAGAGACGCTACGATCGGGTGTCTTGAGATACGGTTGGGGTGAAGGAGGAATGTAGAACAGGTATGAATGAGAATGAATATCTTTACCATACAAGAGGTGTATTTGACCGGTTTCGAATACGTCTTCGTCAGAAATTGATGAGGCATGGAAGAGCGGGGAAGGAGGAATAGAGGAACGGGGGAAGGAGATTCAAAGATGGGGGGAAGAGGGGGAAAGGGGAAGAAGACAACAATAAATTCTGGTGTGTTTGTTATTATGTTTTTTTGTGTGTGTGAGATTTCATTTATTCATTAATTTTCTTTCTAATTCTGGTGTGTCTGTTATTATTTTTTTTGTGAGATTTCATTTATTCATTAATTTTCTTTCTAATTCTGGTGTGTTGTTACTTTTTTAATAATGTATCTCTGATATTTTCGAAACCGATCCAATGCGTCCCTTGTATTGTGAAGATATTCATCCTCATTCATTCCTTTTCTACATTAGTTAACGTGAGTGAAGGAGGACTGCCATTTCGACCTTAGTAAGCACGTGGCAGGTCGTTTAAGGCTGACAGGCTGACCTACCATCAATATGAGGAGGAAGGAGGTTCGGTTAAGGAAGGAACAAATTTAACTCGATCTTGGTAGGAAGA
>NW_027216248.1:0-7500 GCF_042767895.1 Penaeus vannamei | reverse complement strand
ACAGACAGAGAGAAAGAGAGAAGTAGAGAAAGAAAAAGATAGAAAGAGAGAGAGTACATATAAAACACAAAGAACAAATGAACTGAGCGCTTGCCTTTTGAATTCTCTTGAAGGCAACGAACAAATACAGTTACATGGACTATTTAGGCATAACGGTTTACAGACGCTAACAAATAAATAAGAAATGCATTGAACTTTACAATGAACATAAATACATCTATACACCATGAATTATTGTTCAGGTAATATATTTGTAATTTATTCCCCAACATTTTGTCTAATACCGAACTACATAAACGTGAAATTATTTTAGCACAAAATACATTACGTACAAACATAAATATACATAGTAAGGTATTAAACAAAACAAGAAATATATTACAAATCACATGATCACTGCAATAACATATTCATCATAGCCACATTAATAGCCACTAGGAGAACGATGGGAGAAAATAACGACAAAGAGAAAGAAATAAAGAGAGAAGAAACAAGATTTATTTCCAGGGATCAGTGCAATAACATATTCATCATAGCCACTAGGAGAACGATAGGAGAAAATAACATAGAGAAAGAAATAAAGAAGAGAGAAGAAAATCATAGCCACTAGGAGAACGATAGGAGAAAATAACATAGAGAAAGAAATAAAGAAGAGAGAAGAAAATCATAGCCACTAGGAGAACGATAGGAGAAAATAACGACAAAGAGAAAGAAATAAAGAAGAGAGAAGAAAGATTTATTTCTAGGGATCAGTGCAATAACATATTCATCATAGCCACAAGGAGAACGATAGGAGAAAATAACAACAAAGAGAAAGAAATCTAGAAGAGAGAAGAAACAAGATTTATTTTCAGGGATCAGTGCAATAACATATTCATCATAGCCACTAGGAGAACGATAGGAGAAAATAACGACAAAGAGAAAGAAATAAAGAAGAGAGAAGAAAGATTTATTTCCAGGGATCAGTGCAATAACATATTCATCATAGCCACTAGGAGAACGATAGGAGAAAATAACATAGAGAAAGAAATAAAGAAGAGAGAAGAAATTCATAGCCACTAGGAGAACGATAGGAGAAAATAACGACAAAGAGAAAGAAATAAAGAAGAGAGAAGAAAATCATAGCCACTAGGAGAACGATAGGAGAAAATAACGACAAAGAGAAAGAAATAAAGAAGAGAGAAGAAAATCATAGCCACTAGGAGAACGATAGGAGAAAATAACGACAAAGAGAAAGAAACAAAGAGAGAAGAAACGAGATATATTTCCAGGGATCAGTGCAATAACATATCCATCATAGCCACTAGGAGAAAGATAGGAGAAAATAACGACATAGAGAAAGAAATAAAGGAGAGAGAAGAAAATCATAGCCACTAGGAGAACGATAGGAGGAAATAACGACAAAGAGAAAGAAATAAAGAAGAGAGAAGAAAATCATAGCCACTAGGAGAACGATAGGAGAAAATAACGACATAGAGAAAGAAATAAAGAAGAGAGAAGAAAATCATAGCCACTAGGAGAACGATAAGAGAAAATAACGACAAAGAGAAAGAAATAAAGAAGAGAGAAGAAACAAGATTTATTTCCAGGGATACCATAGACGGAGAAGGTCAGATCTTTCGCGAGGCTACTGCAGGGGCGGCGGCGGCGGTGGCGGTCGGATGGAGTCGCAGACACCACTCGAATGTCTTTAGAAAGGGGAGCAAACTATGTGCCCCACTGACATCATTCTCTCTCGCCCCCATTCTCCTCTCCCCTCCCCTCCCCACCCCCCCTCACACACTCTCCTCCCCTCCCCCCTCCTCCCCTCACACACTCTCCTCGCCTCCCTTCCCTTCTTGGTCTACTTCTTCTCTCCTCGATTCTCTTGTATCTTTTCTTTTTTTCTTCTTTTTTTTATCTTATATTTTAGGTCTTTTCTCTCTCTTCTCTTTCTTTTCTACTTCTTTCTCCTCTCTTTTTTTCTATCATCGCATCTCCTTCTTTCCTCTCTTCACCTCCTTCTCTCTTTTTTCTCTCCCTTCTCCTCTTTCTCCTCCCCTTCTCTCTACTTTTTCTCTCTCCTTTATTCCTCTCTTTCCCCTCTACTTCTCTTCTCCTATGCTCTTTTCTACCTCTTTTCCAGTTCTTCGTTTAGCTCTTCTCCTTTCCGTCCACCTTTTCCCTTCTGCTTCTTGTCTACCTCCTTTACTCCACTTCTTATTTCCTCCTTCTCAACATCTTCCTCCTCTATTCTTCTCTTCCCCTCCTCCTCCTCAACATCTCCCTCCTCTCTTCTTCTCTTTCTCCTCCTCCTCCTCTTCTTGACCTCCCTGTTTTCTCTTTTGCCTCTTCTCTTTCTCTTCGCTACCGTTCTATTCATTCTTCGTCACCTTATTTGTCTTTCATTAATTTAAGAAATTCGAAAATCGAGGAAAATGAAGAAAGAAAATGGAGGAAGATAAAGAAAATATATTCGCTAACACAATGGATCTTTTTATTTCCTTTAATTAGCTGATACTTGAGAGAGAGAGAGAGAGAGAGAGAGAGAGAGAGAGAGAGAGAGAGAGAGAGAGAGAGAAAGATATATATATATATTATATATATATATATATATATATATATATATATATAGAGAGAGAGAGAGAGAGAGAGAGAGAGAGAGAGAGAGAGAGAGAGAGAGAGAGAGAGAAAGAGAGATAGAGAAAGGGGTGAGAAAGAGAGAGAAACGGAGAGAGAGAAAAAAAAGAGAGAAAAAAGAGAGAGAGAAAAAGAGAGGACACAGCAAACAAGACAGAAAAAATATAAAAAGAAACCACAAACAGAAAAAAAAAATAAAAAATAAACTCCAAATAAATCATACAACGAAAAAAAAGAAAAAGAAAAAAATCGGAAAAACGAAATTAGATCACCGACCCCGCGCTGGACGAAGAAACATGGCAACCGCAGGTCTCGAGCCAGCGCAAAATTCTCGTTTTGATTTCAGAGTGAAAGTTTCGTTCAATTACCCCTCCCAAGGTTCTCCCGGACGCCGCCACCTGCCTTTGGCCACGCTCGCACTCTCCCCGGACTCTCCACGACTCTCCTTATCTCTTCGACCTAAAGAGAAGGAGAGAGAGAGAGGGAGAGAGAAAGAAGTCTGCTGAAAAAAAAAGAGAGAGGTCGACTGAAAAAGTAAAATTATCTCTCCTTTCTCATAAAAAGGAAAGAAAAAAAATCATATATATATTGGAATAATAGACACTTAGAAGATAACAAACATCCCAAGATTTTAATTCAGTCAATCTCAGCCCAAACTCCCACCTCCCCCCACCCTTTCCCTCTACACAAAAGAAATCCCAAAATAGTTCAAACGACGAAAAACACTACACCCAAAAATAACTACTCAAAGAAAATATATAACTAGTTCAAAAGACGAAAAACAAAAACAGACTATACAGACATGAGCTAGTTAGCCCGTGTTCATATAGACGTTCACTGAGTACCTTACCCCGCTCGGCCTCGACCCAGCTTCCACACGCTGCCCGTTTGGCGAAAGCTTTCCAAAAGATCTCGGGATAAATTTATTTGATCTGACTTTTAATTATTATTGGTACTCTGTGTTGATGCTAATTGCTGAGTGTTCTTATCATCAGTATTGGGGTAAGATTCTTATGATAATCATAATTGTGATGGTGATAGTAATGCTAATGATTAAAACTATGACAATTATGTGAGGAAAATGAAAACAATAATGAGATTGATATAATTAATAACAATAATGATAATAACAACGATAATGGCAGCAGTTATGATACTGATTATGATAGTAATGATAATGTTTTAAAAAAAGATCATAATTGATAACTATAACTAAAATAATAATAATCGTATAATGATAATAACGATAACAAGGATGATGACAATAATGATGATAATAATAATGATAATGATAACAATAATATCAGTAATTATGGTAAGGATAATGATAATGATAATAATAACAATAAAAATAATGATACTACTTCTAATAATAACAATAATAATGAGAGTAATAACGATAATTTCAAAAATAATAATAACAACAATAATGATTATGATATTAATGATAATAATAATGATAATGATAACAAAAATAATGATAATGATAATAATGATAATGATGGTAATAATAATAGAAATAAAGATGATAATGGTGATCATAGTGATAATGTAAAATAAATCATATAATACATAATAATATATAATGTTATATAATATGATAATAGTAAAATAAAAACGATCACATTGACAATGTTACTGATAATGACAAAAAGAATGGTAATAAATAATAATGATAACAGTATTGATAATAATGACAAGGACACTAATAAAAATATGATAGCAGTGATGATAATGATGATGATAATCATGATATCAATAGCAATAATAATAACAATAATAACAATAATAATTATAAACAAGAACATAATGATAATAGTAATGCTAATACTAATTATAACAATGATAATAATCATAATGAAAATAATAATGATATTGATAATGATGATAATGATGTTAATAATAATGATGATAATAATAATAATAACAATGATAATAATAATGATAGTAGTAATAATCCTTACAATAATGACAATGATAATAACAATAGTAATGAAAATAATGTTAATAACAATAACAACAAGGGCAATAGCAATAGTAATAATGGTAATCGTATGAATATGAAAAAGATAACAATGATAAAAATAAAAGTGTTACTGCTATTAATAATGACAATAGAAATAATCATGATGATAATGATAATGGCAATAGAGCACAAACTTAGGATATATAACATATAACCAACAACTAAAACAACAAAAAAACTGATATAAATGACAGTGATATAGACAATAATGATAATCTTTAGAATAACAACAAAAACAAGAAGAATAGGAACAGGAATTATATAAATGACAATAATAACAACAATGCAGTGATGACAAAAATATTAATACAGTGATAGTAATAGTAAGAATAATGTCAATGATGATTAATGTTGATAATGATAATGAAAGAATAATGGTGATGATGATGATAATGATGGTAATAATAACACTAATAATAATAATAATAATAACAACAACAACAACTACAATCATCATCATCATCATCATCATCATCATCATACTGATAATAATGATAATGATGATAAAAAATCGTAGTAGCAATCATGAAAATGAAGATAGTAATAATGATAATGAGGATAATAATGATGATGATACTGATGATAATAATCAAAATAGTAATGATGGTAATGAAAATTATAATTGTAATAAAAATAACAATAATGATAGTAATAGCAGTGGTAATGATAATGATGAAAATTAAACTAATGAGAAAATAACGATAATAAAAATCATAATGATAATGATTAGAATGCTAGTGATAATAACAACAATAATGATGATGATAATGATAATAATAATTGATAGTAATAATGATACTATAATTACTACTACTAATTCTAACAACAAAGGTAATAATAACAATCATAAGAGTTATAACAATAATAATGATAATAATGATAATGACAATAATGATAATCATGATAAGAACAATGATGATAAATAATATTAATAAAAAAGATAATAAAAATGATAACAATGATAATGGAACTCCGAATGATTATTATAATAATAGTAATAATGGTAATAATCACACTGATAATGAAAACAATGATGATAACACTTATAATAACTAAAATAATAATATCATGATAAAATCTACAACAACAATTTCTACTATTGCTAATGATAACTATCATTTTCATGATACTGATATGATAATGGAAATAGAAATAGTAATAACAATAGCAGTGATAATGTTCATAATGATAATGTTGATAATAATAACAATAATAATAATGATTTTAATAATAAAAACAATAATAATACGAATAGTTATAATGGTTTTAGTAATATCAATAACGATAACAAAATTACTTGAAATAGTAATGATAATAACAATATTAAATGCAACTAATAGTGATGATGGTAATAATGAAAATAACATAATTCTGAGGATGATGATAATAGTAATGAATTGATTATAACAATAACAATTATAACGATTATAACAGTACTACTATTACTATTACTATGACTTCGACTAGTGATAATAACACTAATGGTTATTACGGTAATAACAAGGAGAATATAATAGTAATGATGACAAAATGGTGTTAATAGTAATAATGATGATAATGAATATAACTTTAAATTGCATTGATGATGATAAATTATGATGATGGTGATGTCAATAAGATAATGATAGTGAAAATAGGAAAAATGAAAAAAGAAAAAGGTATTGATAACCATCATTCTAAAAATTATAACAATCATGAAAATTATAAATGATTAGAAGGATGATTACAATAATAAACTTCATAGAAATGACAATAAAAAAAATGATAAGGATGAAAATGATAACAAAACAAAAAAGAATAGTTATAATAACATTAATAGTTCTGATAATAATAATGATGAAAATAATAATAATGATGAAAAAATATAATAATAATAACAATAATGATAATAGTAAAGACAATAATAGTAATAATGATAATGATGATAATAACAATAATAACAAAAATGATGATCATCATAATGATGATAATAGTAATAACAAAAATATTGATAATAAGGATAAAAGTAATGAAAATAATGATAATAATAATGAAAATAATAATAACAAAATAATGATAATAAGGATAAGACTAATGAAAATAATTATGATAATAATAATGAAAATAGTAATAAGAATAATGATAATGATAATAATGATAATAGTAATAAAAATAATGATAATATTAATATAAATAGTGATAATGGTAATAAAATAATGATGATAGTAATAAAAATAAGGGATAGTAATAAAAATGATGATAATAATGATGATAGCAATAAAAATAATGATAATAGTAATAAAATAATGATAATAGTAATAAAAGTATGATGATAATAATAGTAATAAAAATGATGATAATGATAATAATGATAATAGCAATAAAAATAATGATAATAGTAATAAAGATAATGACACTGATAATAATCCAATAATAATAATAATTATACTAATAGTAACGAAAGCAACAACAACAGTAATGATGATCGAACAACAATGATAGTGAAAAAGATAATGACTAGTTATGATGACAACAATAATAACATTAATGATATTCTGAATAATATGATAACGATAATAATAGTAATGATACTACTATTACTAATACTGATAATGATAGTAATAAGGTTAATGATAGTAATGATAGCAATAATGATAGTCATAATATTGATAATAATGATAATGTTAATAATAATGATGATAATAACAAAATAATAGAAAGAAATAAGATAATAATAATAATGATAAAATAGAAATAACAGCAATAATATGGATAATGATAATGACAATAATAATAACAAAAATGATGATAGTACTCAGATTATTGCTAAAGGTGTTGAATATAATGAAAATTAGAGTAATGATAAAATTGACAAA
>NW_027216244.1:7500-9059 GCF_042767895.1 Penaeus vannamei | reverse complement strand
AAAAAAAAAAAAAAAAAAAAAAAAAAAAAAAAAAAAAAAAAAAAAAAAAAAAAAAAAAAAAAAAAAAAAAAAAAAAAAAAAAAAAAAAAAAAAAAAAAAAAAAAAAAAAAAAAAAAAAAAAAAAAAAAAAAAAAAAAAAAAAAAAAAAAAAAAAAAAAAAAAAAAAAAAAAAAAAAAAAAAAAAAAAAAAAAAAAAAAAAAAAAAAAAAAAAAAAAAAAAAAAAAAAAAAAAAAAAAAAAAAAAAAAAAAAAAAAAAAAAAAAAAAAAAAAAAAAAAAAAAAAAAAAAAAAAAAAAAAAAAAAAAAAAAAAAAAAAAAAAAAAAAAAAAAAAAAAAAAAAAAAAAAAAAAAAAAAAAAAAAAAAAAAAAAAAAAAAAAAAAAAAAAAAAAAAAAAAAAAAAAAAAAAAAAAAAAAAAAAAAAAAAAAAAAAAAAAAAAAAAAAAAAAAAAAAAAAAAAAAAAAAAAAAAAAAAAAAAAAAAAAAAAAAAAAAAAAAAAAAAAAAAAAAAAAAAAAAAAAAAAAAAAAAAAAAAAAAAAAAAAAAAAAAAAAAAAAAAAAAAAAAAAAAAAAAAAAAAAAAAAAAAAAAAAAAAAAAAAAAAAAAAAAAAAAAAAAAAAAAAAAAAAAAAAAAAAAAAAAAAAAAAAAAAAAAAAAAAAAAAAAAAAAAAAAAAAAAAAAAAAAAAAAAAAAAAAAAAAAAAAAAAAAAAAAAAAAAAAAAAAAAAAAAAAAAAAAAAAAAAAAAAAAAAAAAAAAAAAAAAAAAAAAAAAAAAAAAAAAAAAAAAAAAAAAAAAAAAAAAAAAAAAAAAAAAAAAAAAAAAAAAAAAAAAAAAAAAAAAAAAAAAAAAAAAAAAAAAAAAAAAAAAAAAAAAAAAAAAAAAAAAAAAAAAAAAAAAAAAAAAAAAAAAAAAAAAAAAAAAAAAAAAAAAAAAAAAAAAAAAAAAAAAAAAAAAAAAAAAAAAAAAAAAAAAAAAAAAAAAAAAAAAAAAAAAAAAAAAAAAAAAAAAAAAAAAAAAAAAAAAAAAAAAAAAAAAAAAAAAAAAAAAAAAAAAAAAAAAAAAAAAAAAAAAAAAAAAAAAAAAAAAAAAAAAAAAAAAAAAAAAAAAAAAAAAAAAAAAAAAAAAAAAAAAAAAAAAAAAAAAAAAAAAAAAAAAAAAAAAAAAAAAAAAAAAAAAAAAAAAAAAAAAAAAAAAAAAAAAAAAAAAAAAAAAAAAAAAAAAAAAAAAAAAAAAAAAAAAAAAAAAAAAAAAAAAAAAAAAAAAAAAAAAAAAAAAAAAAAAAAAAAAAAAAAAAAAAAAAAAAAAAAAAAAAAAAAAAAAAAAAAAAAAAAAAAAAAAAAAAAAAAAAAAAAAAAAAAAAAAAAAAAAAAAAAAAAAAAAAAAAAAAAAAAAAAAAAAAAAAAAAAAAAAAAAAAAAAAAAAAAAAAAAAAAAAAAAAAAAAAAAAAAAAAAAAAAAAAAAAAAAAAAAAAAAAAAAAAAAATGTGGAAAAAAAAAAAAAAAAAAAAAAACCCCCCCCAAAAAACCACCCAGGAAAAAAAAAAAATTTTTTTTTTTTTTT
>NW_027216242.1:5000-9057 GCF_042767895.1 Penaeus vannamei | reverse complement strand
CCCCTCCTTCCCTCTCTCTCTCCCTCCTTCCCCCTCCCCTTTCCTCTGCCCCCCTTTCCCCCCTTTCCCTTTTCCCCCCTCCCCCCTTTTTCCCCTTTTCCCTCTGCCCCCTTTTCCCCCTTCCCCTTTTCTTCCCCCTTTCCCCCTCCCCTCCTCCCCCCCCACCCCCTTTGAGCACCTCGAACAAGCCTCGTTAGCAGGGTCGAGCGCCGTTCGGGGAAATCACGAGTCGAGGCTACTCTCATATTCTGGTCATTTCCTAGATTCATCTCCGACTGGAAACCGGATGCTGGGGAGGGTCCTGGGCATCCTATCCTCATCTCCCTTCCCGTACCCCGTACCCCTACCTTTCCTACCCCTCTGCCGCCCCAACTTCTCCACCTCACGCGATGGACAGCGAGGAACTTCAAGTCCTACAGGATTCTAAAAAAAAATCCTTTTCGAAGTTTTGGCAGACGGAGAGGAGATCGATACGGTGAGCTCATTTTCATTTTTGTTATTTTTTATGTCTTTTATTATTATTAATTATTATGTCTTTTCTTTCTTTCTTTCTTCTTTCTTTCTTTTTTCTTCTCCTTCGTCTTCTTCGTCTTCTTTGTCTTCTTCACCTTTCTTCCAATAATAACTAGATTTCGAATAAATCACATTAGATTTTTTTTTAGAAATTCAACTTTATCTTGTAAATATGTATATATATACGTACACACACACACACACACATACACACACACACACACACATACACACACACACACACACACACACACACACACACACACACACACACACACACACACACACACACACACACATATATATATATATATATATATATATATATATATATATATATATATATATATATATATATATATATATATATATATATATATATATATATATATATATATGTGTGTGTGTGTGTGTGTGTGTGTGTGTGTGTGTGTGTGTGTGTGTGTGTGTGTGTGTGTGTGTGTGTGTGTGTGTGTTTGTATACACACACACACACACACATATATATGTATGTGTGTGTGTGTGAATCATTCCTTCCATACACGCCAGAAGTAGATTCGATTTTTCTCCCGACCCTCCCTAACCTGACCAGCGACACACACTGTGACCAAAACAAGTGACAGCTCCAGCATCGTAGCCAGATTAGTGTCATAAAAGATATCTCCGTTGGCATTGCGCGGAGTTGACATCTGCCATTTTTTTTATTATTATTCCTTTATTAGACTAACCACTGGATTGTATATATCCGAGAGGGAAGAAAAGATAAGAATGAGGAATGTGTGTGTGTGTAGATGGGTAAATAGATATATAGATAAATGCATATGTGCATAGGTAAGGAGGTAAATAGGTTATTAGATATTTGGAAATACATTGTCATATGTTTGAATAGACATTTAGATAAGGATGCAGACAAACACACCTATAGATACATATATTTAGATAAAGATATAGATTTGATAAACAGTAGACACGCCCACCCGCCCCACTATCCACCCCATACCCACCCTAGTATCCACTTCCCCCCATAACCCCCCCCCCCAGTTCAGCATGGGCGTGCCAGCAGACCCCCTTCGGACACGCTCGATCCCCCGCGCCCATCGCCATCCCCCCCCCTTCGCCCGCCCTTCGCCCCCCCCCCCCCCCATCGCCCGCCCTTCACCGCCCTTCGTCGCGCCCTTCGTAATTCGCCGATAATCCACAGAGGATATGGAGGTCGCGGCCCATTTCCTCATTACAGTTCGTAATTTCCCTCCAAAATCTGTCAATTCCACTCGCAGAAGATTTTCCATTATCGAGAAATTAACCGTTAAATTTCCCCCCCCCCTCCCTCCCCCCTCCTTCAACTTCCCCCCCCCCCACCCACCTCAAAAAAAAAGTCAGTATGAAGCCGAGGTGAAAAGCAATTTGGGCTTCTCATTACAAAATAATACATCTATAATGAGCTCAGACAAGCACAGGATGAGATGCAGCCTCCTTGACGGGATGGCGAAGTTCCCGGGACGATGTTTTTATTGTCTGAACTTCTGAAGTTGGAGTCCCTGCATATTCATGGTGGGGCGGGGAGGGGGGAGGGGTAGTCTGTCCCCCAGGTGGTGTGGTAGTCGTTCGTCAAATCGTCTTCGCAATGAGTCATAATGATGATGATGAAGATGGAGGGGCAGGTCAGCCTAAGTCAGCGCCGGTCACAGGTCGTGTAATTAGAGAGGGATGGTGTCAGGAAGGACATCCGCTCATTATATATGTGTGTTTGGGTGTGGGTGGGTGGGTAGGTGTGTGTGTGGGTGGGTGTGCGTGTGTGGGTGGGTGTGGGATGTGTGGATGGGTGGGTGTGTGTGGGTGGTTGGGTGTGTGTGGGTGGGTGGGTGGGTGGGTGGGTGTGTTTGCGTGCGTGCAAAGTGAGTGGGTGGATGGGTGTGGGTGTGTGTGTGTGTGTGTGCGTTGGTGTTCGTGTGTGTGTGTGAATAAGATTACATAGCGACCCCAAATAAGTATAGGACAAAACTGCACTAAAAGATGATGGTGATTTAAATTCATTCATAATTTGGACTCGTCTTTTGTCGAAGTTATCCTCGCTTGGAAATATAAGTTATCGATCTCAAAATAGGTAATAGTAATATTATTTGCATGGCTTTGTTTCTATTGGGACACATCACCAAATTATGATATCTAATGATTTTGCAAGACCAATAATTCACTCTTCTCCAATAAGTCACTCTTCATCAGGCATCTCTTACATCGAAAATTTGATATCATATAGAAACTTTGTATATGAAATGAAAGCACAATCAACTTTTCAAACACTTGCACACACTACATTGTCTGTGTGTGTTCTTGTGAGTGTCTGGGCGTGTGTATATATGTGTGTGTATATGTATATATATATATATATATATATATATATATATATATATATATATATATATATATATATATATATATATACATATATATATATGCATGTACGTGTGTGTGTGTGTACAAATACATATATCTTTTTATCTATCTATCTGTTCATCTATCTTTCTATCTTTCACCTTGAGCTTATTCCGTGACCTTAAACTCCGCCTTCCACTCCAGCACCCCCCCCCCCACCCCCGCCGCGACCAAGCAGTAAATCAACTTCTCAAATCTAAGGAAGTCTCCGCCCTATTTCGCGCCCCCGTTACCATGGCAACCGACGACGCTACGCAAGCAAGATTGTTCCTTACCGATTTGCATATTTGCGATATATGAATGTTCTGAGGAAGACGGTTTGTGGACATATTTTTTCTACACTGTAATTCTTTGTTCGCTTTTTAATAGAATGATACAGATTTACGTCATATAAACATGACATTCAGATTTGTTTTTTTAATATTTTCGTGTTTGATTTGATGAAAGAATAATGATATATATATACCTTTTGTTTCCCAATACTATTCACTGTATTTGGGTTAATGTTTTACAGCTACTAAAATGTTGAAAATGCAAAAGTAAGAGGACGGTTAAGCTTAACAAAATGATAATGACAGTTTAAGCCAGTCAGTCTTTACTTCATTTATTTTCCCTTCACCCACCCACCCCTATTTACTTCTAACCCTCTTTATTCCTCCTTGCTTCCTTCCCCTTTCCGATCAACCCCCACTTTCCAACTCCCCCATTCACTACTTCACTTCCTACTCCCTCCCCCACCTATTCACTCCACCCCTTCCCCCACTCACCCCTTCCCCCACTCACCCCTTCCCCCACTCACCCCTTCCCCCACTCACCCCTTCCCCCACTCACCCCTTCCCCCACTCACCCCTTCCCCCACTCACCCCTTCCCCACTCACCCCTTCCCCCACTCACCCCTTCCCCCACTCACCCCTTCCCCCACTCACCCCTTCCCCCATTCACCCCTTCCCCCACTCACCCGTTCCCCACATCCGCTCCACTCCTCCACCCCCATCCCTACCTCCACCCACCCACTCCCCACTCGCCCGCTCCACTTTTCCATCCCCATCACCACCCATCCCGCTTTTCCACTTTCTTTCCTTCCCCCCGCCCCTCTCCTTCGTTCCCCTCT
>NW_027216240.1:7500-9042 GCF_042767895.1 Penaeus vannamei | reverse complement strand
ATGATATACAATGCCCAAGATTCAACTCCCATAGAATAAACTAAAACAAGCACTTATTCAAGCAAATATTTATGACTTTAACATCAACCTTCTGTTAACAGGGACAGACATCCATTACCACTGAAGTATTACATACTGAGACACACCAAGATCTTCCTACAAATAACCAAGCTAATCAACCTAATATAAGAAACTTCAAGAACAAAAGAAGAGGATCCAGGGGATATAGACAACATAGTCTAAACCCTATAACAAGAAAGAAGAAGAAGAAGAATGACTCACTCATTCTCTCTGTCTGTCTGTGTCACTCTCACTTTCACTCACTCTCTCTCTCTTTTGTCTCACTCTCACTCTCTCTCTGCTTCCCTCTCTCTCCGTTTGCCACCCTATAGACCTCTTTGTGCCATCCTATCTCTCTTTCTATCTCTCTCTCTTTCCCTTTCTCCTCTCCTTCTCTCTCACTCCCTCTCTTTTATTCAACTGCTTGAAGTCTAGGTCATTTGTTCTGATTCATAAGAAAATTATTGGTAGCTTCTGCTTCTGTTTTTTTGTCATCAGATTGTTATTATCAAAAGATATCAATTCAGTATGTTCTTAAACCGAATTTTCGATCAACTTCACCTATCTTACGTAGAAATTCTTGACAAGAAACAAGTATTATATTGTGATTTCTATGGCTTTACAATATATGCCATGGTCTGTTTTTTATTCACTTTCAGCACTAAAGGAATAGCTGTCATTTTATCAAAGGTCCTCATATATCACAAGGCATGCAGGGGATGAGTATATGACGTGTAAAATTTACATATATTAGCTCCACAGACAGTCATATTCATATAATAAACCAAAATATCCTGCAAAGTCAACATATTACTAGATAACAATTTTGGCAAATAAAAGACATGAAGTTATGGAATCTCCTCCAGAACTTATCCACATGAGCTACAGTTGTAGTCTCTTGATCTAATGTTCTGGCAAAGACCAACAAATTCCAAGACACTTTCTGGCAAGGAGCAGTATAGTTTCAGTTTCACACAGGCTTATGGTACAAGGGAAGCTTTGCCTGTAGAGTCCTTTGCAATTGGACAAGTAGTGCAAGACATAATACTTTGGTAAATAGGTCTATACATTTACAGGAAAAAGGCATGACACTATCATAATCAAGGGGGAAAACTACACTCATTCACATGAATTAATCTGCATAAACAAAAAAATGAATTCAGATATGAAGAAAACAGGTTGTAAGAAATGAGAATCAGTCCATGGCAATTAGGTGGGACTCTGGGGACAGGGCCACAGAAAATAGACATTGGCAATCTGATGGGGATCTGGAAGCAAAACCTCCAGGTTAGGAAGGTGTTTGGTTCATTACATGACTGGAGTAATAGGGTCATTTTGTAAACAATACCAATACTTTCCCTCTTATCATTTACAATTCAAAATAACAAGAGATTCACATATGTTAGTGTGATAATTAAAAAAAGGAATAATAACAGCAAGGTTGTGTGAAACTAAAAAATTACCAAAGGTGCTTTGCCTCCC
>NW_027216240.1:0-2500 GCF_042767895.1 Penaeus vannamei | reverse complement strand
CAGGCTCTCCTTTGACCACGACTCCGAACACTGAAACTACTACTCACTCCTCAATGCCACTAGTGCATTACCCACCCAAGCAGAGACTCAATCTCCAGAAGACATTCCTACCCTCCCAATTTCTTCAAATTCATCAACCTACCCCTATAACTTTCATCAAGCACCCCATTCCCCCTTATTACTACCTTACAGCCTTATTCTCCATCCCTCCGTAATACTCCCTTTTCCCACACGCCCCCGCCACCCCCCCCTACAGATATCTTAAATTTTTTAGCCCAGCTAAATGGGACCGATTTCTCTACAGCCCCTTACACGGGCAACACTCTTCTTTTTCAAAATCCCCCAAAAAAGTGGGGGGCCCCTTTCTATACCAGACGCGTCTTGTAAAATCAGATCAGAAACTGAATCTATAGCACTATCAAATTTAACTGATCATTCTGGCAACCCCATTCCTGCAGAACCTCATCCAACCCTTAATACCTGTACCGGAACTGTCTCTCTCTCCCCCGCAAACTACCCAGTCGATACCCAAAAATTGGTCAGACTGTGGGGAAGACTTATTAGGATGCCCCAAAAACCAAAATGTGAAAAAGTACATTGCTACACCATTCCTCCTAGAGGTCAACGACAGAATCCACCAAAATTGCCAAAATCACTTTTCCCACAATGACCTTCCCCTTTCGTATCTACATTGGTGGACAATCCCTCCCTGTTCGACCGTACATGTGCTAACTGCGGCGGCCCCCCTAATGTATTTTATGAGGCTGTCCCCCCTTACAAGTTTGAATCTGAGGTAGCAACTCTCAGAGACAAAAAAGGTCTCACTTTACGTCGACAAGGAATCCTCATACCATACTCTAGTAACATCGTTCGCTCAGCCCCCCCCCCCCCCCCACCCCAAGATGTCCCCATTTCCACTTGTACATTCTACCTCCCTCAGACCAATTCTTTTGCCACTCTAAATCCAGACACCCCAATCTCAACCACAGCTCCCAAACTCAAATACAGCCCCAACCACGTCTACACTCTACCTCCCTCAGACCAATTCTTTTGCCACTCTAAATCCAGACAGTCCAATCTCAACCACAGCTCCAATCTCAACTTCAGCCCCAACACCATCCCCTCTCCCTCCCCGCACTACCCACAGTAGACAGACTAAACGTTCTAACCTTTCTTTCCCTAAAAACACCCCCCCTACCTTTACCTTTTTAGTCACCCGTCCCTTTCCCCCCTCCCTCCCCCATAAGAAAACCTTTGTCCCACAAAACTCTCCAACCCACTCCACTTAAAAAACTATGGATGACATCCAAAGTTATATGCTTAGACACAAGATCCCATAACATGCTCCTTCCACACTTGAAGTGATTGCCGATATTCATACCCCTCCTGCTAATATTCCCCCTACACCCCTTCCTCCTACTCCCTCTCATCACAACCTAACCCCCTCAATTCCGTCTACCACCGATATCCATCCTCCCGATATCCCTCCCCCTTTTACTCATAGCACCCCTACACCCCTTCCTCCTAATCCCTCCCAAGACAACACATCCCCTTCAACTCCAACTATCTATCTTTCCGATATCCATCCTCCTACCCCTTAATACTCCCCCCCACACCACCACACCACTTCCTCCTACCCCCTCCCAACACAACCCACCCCCTTCAACCCCAACTATAAGCACATTCTCCCTCCCCCTATCCCCTCTACCCTTTCCACTCCCTCCCGGATACACCCGGTAATCACTCATGTCACAAAAATGCCCTTCCCCAGATTCCCTAATTCCTGATATCCTTTCTTTTCACCCCCTAACTCCCCCCAATATTCCCCAATACGTACCGACGTTTTCTCTCATAAAAAAACAAATATAGTCTCCTAACTTGTTATCCTTCCTCAGACGCATAAAAATCCTTCACTTAATCTAACTCCCTTACCATAACCTTTTCCTCATCATATATACAAAAATATATATATATATATATATATATATATATATATATATATATATATATATAATATATATTATATTATATTAATATATATGTATATTTATGTATATATATATATATATATATATATATATATATATATATATATATATATATAATTATATAATATATATAATATATATATAATATATATTATATAATATATATACATATTATATATATTATATATATTATATATATAATATATATAACATATAATATAAAATATATATATATATATATATATATATATATATATATATATATATATATATATATATATATTATAATATATATATATATATATATATATAATATATATATATATATATATATATATATATATATATAATAATAATAATACATACATATAATACATAATATATATATAATATATATATATATATATATATATATATATATATATATATATATGTTGTATGTATGTATATAAATATACATATTTATATATATATATATATATATATATATATATATATATATATGTATATAT
>NW_027216239.1:2500-9040 GCF_042767895.1 Penaeus vannamei | reverse complement strand
TATATATTGAATTATATATTATATGTATTATATATATGTGTGTATGTGTGTGTGTGTGGGTGTGTGTGTGTGTGTGTTTAATTGTATATAAATATGAATGAGTGTGTATATACACATGTTTATATATGTATATATTTGGTAGAAAAACCCACAATGCACGAACTAGATATGTATATGTGTGTATATGTGTAAGTATATATATATTTGGGTTTTTGTATTTCTGCTTGTGTGCGCGTGTGCCTGTGTTTGTATAGATATAATGATAGATATAAATAAGTACGGTTTTGTGGATGTGTTTTATACTTTATTAGTTAAAACATTGTTTTAATAGAAATGTGCTTAGATCTGTAAACTGTATATTTTCATAATCATATTCAATTTGGTTCACTTGATTTTAGGTTACATGTAGTGATGTACGTGAATTTACTATTAAGTCCAATATGTCATTCTGAAGATAGAACAAGTGTAATGATATAAAATTTTCATTTTTGAGGAAACTTCTTGAGAATAATAAGCACCCACTCTAAAAATCAATTTAGTTGTCCTGATCATTGCTTATATTTGCACTGTTTTAAGAAGTTCATCACTTCCATCAGATATATATATTCTTGAAAACAGTATTATACTACTTCATGCAAGCAACAACTTTCTTCGTTCAGGATACATAAATCCAGTTACATTTAGTTTATTTTCTGAGAAATACATTCTTCAGGTGATACCAGCATGTGCATAATGATTTAACTTTTATATTGCTGATGCTCCCAATCAGATGCTGCCTGCTGCTATTGGAGAATGTAGTCGAAGATGGTACTTTGAAAATCCATAGTTAATGTAGCATAAACAAAAAAACAAAGGCTATTTACTTAAATGTTGATGGAAATCTTTGATAGCTTCGTAAACATATTAAAATGTTAATGTTTTTTATATACAGTTTTAAATTTGTCAGAAAATATTGTGTGTATATATATATATATATATATATATATATATATATATATATATATATATATATATATATATATATATATATATATATATATATACACATGTTCATTAGTAAGGCTTCCCTTTCTATGTGTGGTTCAAAAATGAATGAACAACAGAAGGTGAGAGACCGAGTTTTCACCATGACTATTTACCAGGGGTGGTGTTTACAAGAGGTCAGTGACTTCCAAAATTTGGCCAATAGAAAAAAACATGTTTTGACTTTGAGAAATTGTCTATGACTGCTCATGGAAATGTCTTTGACATCAATTTTTTGTTCGACTTGTCCAAAGTTTGATACAGATCTGAAGGTGTCCCTCACCTTTAAAGCGGTTTTACAATTGTTGAAGATTGTTTTATATCAGCAATGATGTGGTAGATTTTCATGGCACTTTTTTTTATGTACTGTCAAACTTTAATCCGCTTGCGCCGGGTGTCACGTATGTGATGCCTGGAATGTGGACCATGGTAAGCTGTCCCACCAGTGCGACGCTAGATTGAAGCTTGCACTCTAATTTTGTCGCCCAAGGCTGATTTTGATAACCGCCCGGAAATGGGGATTATCGCCCTCCAAATGGACTGTCATGGGTGGGTTGATTTGGCCATTTCCACCATATATACAGCAGCTTTCTTTAGATAAAAACAAATGGCGCTTTGTGCTTTCTTAACTAACGCAATCATAATCGTGTATGATAGTAGGTATGTAATATTATAGTTATTAAACACATGAGATTCTTTGCAATGGTATTTCTATTTCATTATTGCTTTAGATTATTATTAAAATCTTCTAAGATGTAAATATTAGTTCTAGGCATGTATAAAATGTGAAATAGAGCAACAGTGTGAGTGAGTGATGAAATCACTAAAGACAGTCTTCAGGAACACTCATAGTAAAAGTCTGACAATTGTGGTGGCAGATTATGTTGAGGAGAGTCCTTAAATTTGTCAAAAGAAATTCCAAGGACTTTACGTGAATACTACACTTCTAGTTTGAAAGTTCAGTTGATACTACCCTATATATCATTAAATTGTCCCAACTTAGTAGGTATGTTCTAACTCATTCATGTGCCTATTTCTTCACAGGGTTTTCGTCCGTAATGAAAACAGGAATTGGATGTAAAAATTTGATTTATTTGGTACTTTAAGACTAGAATTCTCATTTTCATGAACTTTCTCAAAGTAAGCCTTATTGTGTTGCAAAGTAGTCTGCTCTCTCCTTCTTAGCTTGACATTATGCTCATATTCAACATTTTGGGAACAAGGAAAGGAGGGGATATTGCATGAAGAGGATTTGATGTGTAAGAAGAAAATACAGGATAATGTGCCAATATTAGTGCCATCAACTATATTTTTGTCCTACATTTAAAGGTGAGCATACTTCAATTTGATGTGTTATTATGTAAATGAATATTAATCAAGTTAAAAGCTTTATATAAAAGTCAAGTTTATGTCAGCTAACAGTATTAATTGTATATTGAAATAACTTCATTTATAGAGCTTCATGATGAAAGAAATGGTGAAATCTTCTCTTGCCACAGGCAGGGAGTGAGTCTTTCTAATAGAAGTGGAGGCTTTGGTCTATGATTTGGGATTGACTTTCATACTCCTGTCCTTACACTTCGCTTGCTTTTTCTTCTCTGTTCTCTCCTAATGCCTCTTCGTCTTTCTCTTCTTCTGCTTAAACCTTGCACACCCCCATCTATCACCACCAACTTCCCTTCTGTCTTCTATAACTAATTTATTCCTGTTCTCATAGTATTTTAACCCCTATTGCATAAGGCTAGCACGTCGGACTACTGAAGATCCGAGATCAGAAACATCCTCTTAACCAGAATTCATTAAATTTCTTTAGATTTACCAGGAGGTATATGCAGGGATGTGAACCTGGGGTGTTCAAATGTGCATTACTGGCTGCACTATACATTTAAAAGATTGGGAGTGGAGTATAAGTATGACAAACTTTGTTTAAACACACATTACCATGCTCTTTTTACCAGCTGAAGTTATATATTAAAATGTTTAAAAGCTACATCTCTGGATGCAGTAGGTATGAATGGGTAATATTTTAGTGTATTATTATGAAGGGGAGTTTGAATCTTATAACTAAACACTTTGGTTTCTGGGTTATCCATTCCTGTGCAGTTAAATTATTTGGATAGGGGAAGAATTGTATGTTGTTTTAACTAAAATTAATGAAATATTCCAGTGAATGGTACTGAATATGGAAGGAGAATGGCAGCATTCAGAAGAAAGGCAAGTAATTTGATAGGAAATGAGAAGTGGTGGTTGTGGAAATGGAATTACTATTTTTTATTGCTAGTTTTGGGACAAAAGCTACATCAGCAAAGAGTTGGTCAGAGAAAACTGGCAAATTCACATGACTTGCTTACTTTCCTCTCTAAACTGGCACTAATCATACATACCATTATGTGATTGCTTTTCTTTTTCAGATTCTAGAATCATTGTTGGTAATCAGAGAAAGACTGAGTGATTACTAGAAACTAGGAAATAGGATGCTGATAGTTGACCCTTCTTTAAAAATATTCCCATCAAAATTATTATTACCACTTTTAAGTCCAAATAATTTATTGCTAATGTTTAGTTTAATTGATGACTTGGTAATAACTCATTGGACCCAGATGACGTTGTGGTGACGTTATGGGAAAAACTTGAGCTGAGGGGTGGGTGACATGGCCATGCTGTCAGCCGGGTAAATTGGCTGTGGCCCGGGTGATGTGAACTGCTGTCATGAGTGAAGGCCAGGGTGACGGAAAAGATGCCACTAGTGCACAAACCTCATGGAGTGGGAGTGTGATTTGACTCATTTGGTGCTTAGAAGGCAGCATTAGCATTATTCCCATCAATAAATGGATGTGGAATGTAATGTGGAATGGTATTGTGCTGGCTCCAGGGAGGACACCATTTCCATGATGTGCACTGTATTTTTGGCTGCTGTGACCAGTGATGCTGGTTATATTTTGCAAAATTGAAAATTACGAAAAATGAGACATATGAGACAGCCAGGAAGGAAAATAAGTAATTACTATCAGGATAAAGCAGATCAAAAGACAAATAAAGACATTGGAAAATGGGACAAAGTCTAAACAGTATTAGACAAGACTAAAAAAAAGTCTTTCAATTCTAAATACGGTATGGGCCCGAGTACTTCTCAGAAATGTTATTCCCAATTAGACCTAAAGGTCATTATGCCTAGAGGACACATCCTCAACAAAGTGATTTTTTCCTGAAGGTAGTTACTTGGACACAACTGTGGAGGTACTGAGAGATGTGTTTACATTTAAAATGTTAATGGGGAAACTCGTATTACTACTATTTATTATTAATAAAGATAACTGTCAGAGATACCACAACTTACAGGTAAGTGATACAAACACATTATGATGCATTGTATTACTATGGGCACATGATCTGATTTTATTGTTTAACCCATTGGTGCTGGGTATGTACGCTCCACTGGTTTTCATTATTTTGTTTACATACAGATGGCCTCACAAGCACTTAGTTGCCAAGGAGTTGGTTACTAGCCTTGTGGTCTTATTGGTGACCCCATTCCTTGAATTTGTATTTCTGTATTTGTTATTTCATATAATTTAGTTTATTAACATTATGATAACATTAGTGCAAGAAAGAAATATTAGATCATCTTCATTTCCAATTTTCAAGGTATAGGTTAGAGGTGTTAAATTAGTAATTTACTACTTGGTGACTAAACATTTCTGCAGCCATTAACAGAGTTAATAAAATGAGATCACAGTGCATATATGCACTGTTTAGTCTTTTCTATTACAGCATTTTTAATATGGACCACCAACCATTAGTCCTATCCTTGCCAATCACCATTTTTATCCTGAATACAGACCTGGGAAAGGCCCCGAGGCAGTAAGAAATGTCCTGGACAGTCTAGCAACTAAAACCACAAAAACAAACAAACCCATATCTAAGAGGATACAAATTGAGTTAATTCTGTACATGCCATTAGCTCCTCCAAAGAAAAGGAAGACGATTACTAAATGTCTGTATCCATGATGCTTCTGATAATGAAATGGATGTTGAGGACTGGTGTTAATCCAGTTATTAGACTTCTCTTTCTTACCAGTTTCCAAAAGGGACATTCATGGATTTTAGAATGCAAACCATTTTCTGAATACTTTTTTTTACTGATCTTTTGCTTCAAAATTATTTTATGCATTGCATAAAAAGTTGTAATTTTCCTGAAATGGTAAAAAAAAAAAAAAAAAAAAAAAATAGCATTTAGGCTATAGCATGCTGCACTGCAGGGCCAAGCACAATCTTCAAATCTTCAAATGTACATTTATGAATATTTAGGGTATGTTGCAAGAAATAATAATTTATATAGTATATAAATTTAATGGGAACTTTTCATTGAGCTATACCAGGTGTCTACCAATATTATTCCCTTGAAAATATTGTCTGTTCTGCATTGAAACCATTTAGTATTCACAGGGTTTATGAATGCTACAGTTATTATTACATAACTGAATAATTTGTACAAGTATACAGAAAAAGTATCTACATCCATACTAGGCCAGGGTGTGTACACTTAGGGTTCAAGTTGTTGTATGGAGGGGCATTTACCCATTGGTTGCGGTATTATGCAATATGGCGCGTCATCCCCTAATTTTGATTATTTTCAACTCGGGTGGCGTATGGGACCGCACTTGAGTGTGCGCGCGCGCAGTGGTGCTGCCTTCCCTCTTTCGCGCAAATATTTTGTTTACTTATATCTGCGAAAAAATAAGTATGCAAAAACCCTTGCAAATACATGCAAACATGCAAACATATGTAAATGTGCTCAGAAAGAGTGGCGGGCGTGGTTTTAGCACGCGCAATAGGCGAACAATTCATTTGGTGGTAAACAGCCTGTAAGGCCGCAAGGGGAATGCCAGCTTGGCGGCTGATATTCCCTGGCCCACTCAGCTCCCATGCCGTGCGGCCGCCCGCAGCTCGAAGGGGATCAGCTTTTAATTGCACGGTGCATCATATGATGCCATCCGCAGCCAGTGGGATTAAAGATGATCCTCTTACGTGATATGCATTTGAGATCAGTTGAAGTGCAAGTTAAAAATGTAACTATCAATAAAAATGACCATTTGGTATTATATCCTTCAAGTTTCAGGTGAGATATATCTGAGTTTATTTATTTATTTTTTACTGAATGTAGGATCTAACTCCTTTATATTAAACTTCAAGTGATATCATGACATTTGTTGCTTTTACTTTTAATCCTACATTCTTAATCTGTAGAGTGATGTTCATATTTGTTATTGCACTTGACTTGTACATATAGTAACAACAAAGAAGGTGAAGTGTTTAGACAATTAAATTCCATACGTAGTTGTAGGAAAATATCACTTCATTGCTGTTTCATTACTGGACAGCCCCTGGAACCTTTTAGCTGTAGAAATAAATTTTAATGACATTCCTTTATTCACCATGAAATAGAGTTGGTGTTTTCTGCCGTGATATTTAGAATCTCCTGTAGGGCGAATTTTCATATTGACCATTATTTTTTCT
>NW_027216233.1:0-9011 GCF_042767895.1 Penaeus vannamei | reverse complement strand
ATTTCAATTAAGTTAATTGGCCACTATAATTACCCGCTGTTTGAGAGGGTGGGGCCAACCCTGTCATACAGACAGATGAGTGTGTGTGTATGTGCGTGTGTGTGTGTGTGCATAGAGGCGTATGGGCGTGAGGAAATAATTATCATGATGACATAGACTTTCCAGGGCATGAGGAGATCCGAGGTGGCTGTGGGCGTGAGATCGATCTGGTCTTCTCCTCCCCTCGCCCCGTGTGTTGGGCGTGAAGATGTAATCGTCGAAATAAATCGTGGGCGCGATGGAGCTAATACCCACCTCCCCGCGGATGGATTAATGTGGATCAGGGTGTAGTTCAGAATCGCCATATGAACGTCACTGGCGAGGGTGGTTGTTTGGGCTGAGCAATTGCCATTGATTGTTGGTGTGAGTGTGGAAGGTTTGTGAGTAATTTGGTTGCATGCTCGCGAGGGATCCGCTGGCGGGATTTGCATGGCGGTCGAGGGGCGGGTGGGGAAGGGAGGAGGGGTGGAGGGGCGGGTGGGGAGGGGAGGAGGGGTGGGTGGGGAGGGGAGGGGAGGAGGGGTGGGGGGTGCATGGCTGGTTAATGTGGGCTGAAGATTGTGGTACGTGGGTTGGTGGTTGTTTTTGAAAATGAATGGCGTTTGTGGTTGAGGGTCTAATCTCATGCTGCTGGAACACAGACGGATCAAAGAACTGCCGATGTCCTTTTGTGTTTTTTCCTATGATAAGAAATTCGAAGGAATTTATAAGCAAAAGGCATCCTCAAATTACATAATTTTTCATTTTCTTTCTAATCTTCTATTCCGTTTCTCCTCTTACTACTACTACTATTTTCCTTCTCCTCTTACCACCTCTTCCTCCTCCTCCTGCCCTTCTCTTTTTCCTCCTCCTCTCCTACCACCTTCTCCTCCTCCATCTCGTCCTCCTTTGCCACCACGAACACCTCCTCCTCCTCCTCAGCTGCATAATATTCCCAATACGAAGTCATGGCGGAAGGTGAAGGACGCTCCCCATTTGTCCCATCGCTGCTTCCTGATTAGGATCTTTCGTCATTAATACTTCACTCCGGGATTACTCCGCGGGCCTGCCAAAGCGACAGCGGTAAATTATCACTGTAATTTATCAGCCAGAAGCGTTGCCAGATTCAGTCGTTACCTGTGGCTTTAGTAGTTTCCGATCACTTGTAATGGGACGGATTAGGGGATCCGATGCGATTAGAGAGGATTTGAGGATTTCATTTGTCGACTCGACCCTACAGGGTCCACTCGGCGGGTGAAGATTGTCGAGTTTATGGCACAAGTTACGCGATGGATCGGCGTTGGCAAGTCTGCGAGGGCGTTTGATGGTGGGAAGAGCGGGAGGAGGTGTAGAAGGGGGCATAGGAAGAGGGGGGAAAAGAGGGAGACGGAAAGATGAAGATGAAGAGAAGGAAAAGGCGGAGTAGGAGTAGGAGGAAAAGGAGCAGGAGGGGGAGGACCTCAAATGGTCGCTGGTGAAATACGAGGTGTCGTTGGGGCGGCCCCGTGTATCATTATGACGTTCCGGAGGGGCTGAATTGGAGCATTAGCGGACACACATCACTCAAGCCTCGTACAGCGGGGACACGGAGCGGCCGCTGGGGGTTGAGGGGGGAAGGGAAGGGGGGGAGGGGGAAGGGGAAGGAAAAGGGGGAAAAGAAGGAAAAAGGGAGATGTGGGAAGGGGAGGGGGGGGAGGGAAGAGGGGGGGAAAAATTGGAAAGGGAAGGGAAAGGAAAGGTGGGAGGGGGAGAGGGGTGAAAGGAGGGAGAGTGGGAAGAGGAGTGAGGGATGAAGATGCGGGAGACAGAAGGTAAAGGGATAGCCATAGGGAGATCTGAGGGTGAGGGAAAGAGATGGGGAGGAATAGCTGAAGGTGAAGGGAGCGATATAAGGAGGGGGGGGGGTTGAGGATTGATGGCGCGACAAAAGGGGGGAATAAAGGAGGGGAGGAGTAGGATAGAGGGAAAGGAAGTTCACAGGAAGAAGTTATTGGGTCTAAATAGAGACGTAAAAAGAGAAGTAGCAATAGACACCGCTGAATGTGACTAAGGACAGGGAAAGAAGGAAGGAAGGAAGGAAAGAAGGAAGGACGGAAGGAAGGAAGAATGATGTAAGGAAGGAAGAAAAGAAGGAAGGAAGGAGATAAATGTGAGAGTCTGTAATAAAAGAAAGATTATCAAGCATCTGGAATCAAAAATGCGAATTTGATCATGAGCGAGTGATCATAATTTAAAATGGTAAAATTTAGACTTGGAAATAAGTGCTAGATATATCATTTGCTTTATCTTTGATATAATAATAATAAAAAAAAAACACGAAAATGAAGGAAAGGTCTCGTCACTACAAAAAAAAAACATATTGTCAATAATAACTGAAGGTAACTAAAAAGGCCAGTGGCAATAAACATGACTAATAACAATAACAGCGTCGATAATAATAACAATAAAGACGAGATCAATGGCAATAACAGGCTAACGTATGTGACAATTACAATACAGTAAGTTATAATTGTCCAATAAAATCAACGGGTTTATAGAGCAGTAGTAGATAATCGCTAGGAATATAACGATAATAAAAGACTACACGAAACAATACGAGATAATGAAGTAAAACCGTGTATCTTATTTTTGTCACTTTGATCGGGCCATAAACACAGGGAGGTGAGAGCCATGTGTCATTTTTATGGCACCTTATCGATTCATCATATGTGTGTATGTATATGTATATATATATATATATATATATATATATATATATATATTCTCATATATATTTATATTTATGTGTGTCTGTAAAACGTTTATTCCTCTCCTTATTAAGCATGGCGAATGTGCCATTTTCGACTTTTTTTTTACCGCTACCGATATCTGACCGTTGAGGAATTCATGAAATATTCAGCTGAGCGAAAATTGATGCTTCTTGTCAGATTCTGAAGATAGACGATTAATCTCCCCGACAGTCGTCGACACAGCACCATTACAAGGACGAAATCACTTAGGCCTAAGGATTTTGTTAGTGAAGCGTGGCGTGTGGCTCCGTAGACTTTCAGTGGGGATTTCGAAAGCCATCGCCCCCGAATTTCACCCATAAAAGGCAAGTTATTTTCCCCTAATAAAGAATCACAAAAGTGCAGCTATTCACTAACGTGTTCAGCGAGAGTCAGTGATATCCGATGGTGGATGAAGGGACAGCCAATGACCCGACGCGGCGATCGATAGGCGCGGTTATCGGCGATGATCAATCATTGTCCCGGTCGTTATCATTAACGAGAGGTAATAATCAGATCGTTCCTGTCCTGGAGAGAGGAGGGGGGGGGAGGGGGGGGGGGGGGGGGGGGGGGGGGGGGGGGGGGGGGGGGGGCTAGTGGGAAGGCGGCTGCGGAGGAAGGGGGAGGAGGGAGGAGGGGGGGCTGGAGGGGGGCGGAGGAGGGGGGGGGGGCGGGGGGGGGAGATGGGGGGGCTGGGAGGAGGGAAAAAAGGGGGGAAGGGGGGTAGGGTGCGGGGAGGGGGGGGAAAGGGGGGGGGGGTACGGTGCTGTTGGGGGGGTTCGAATTTTCGGCAAATGCTGTGCTGGCAGATGTTATTTTTCCCCTTCCGAGAACTGCTTCATTAGGAGTTGGAAAGATGGTAACACGTATGAGATTATGACGTACGATATGAATTATTTTTTTATGGTGTGTGTGTGTGAGAAAGAGGGGATGGAGGAAAGAGAGAGGGGGAAAAAGGGAGACAGACAGACAGAAGAGAGAGAGAGAGAGAGAGAGAGAGAGAGAGAGAGAGAGAGAGAGAAAGAGAGAGAGAGAGAGAGAGAGAGAGAGAGAGAGAGGGGGGGCGGGCGAGGGAGAGAGAGGAGGGAGAGAGAGAGAGAGAGAGAGAGAGAGGGAGGAAAAGAGAGAGAGAGAGAGAGAGAGAGAGAGAGAGAGAGAGAGAGAGAGAGAGAGAGAGGTGGGGGGAGGGAGAGAGAAAGGAGAGGGGAATGGAGTATAAACATGACTTGTACACAAATGGACAGATAGAGACAACAAAACTAGACATGTAGTCATACACATTTTTTTGCTATAGGATAGAGGCATATGAATAAATAATTAATTGACATTTTCCGATAAAACGATATCTCTCCTCATCATTTAACAAAATAATAACCAACTACTCGAAGCTTCTTGGACAAGCTTATTCAAAATACAGCATTTTAAAACTTAATCTCTCACACATCATATAATTCAGAATTCAAAACACACTTTTCTGCAGAAATGACAAGCTGTAATGAACATCAATTTTGAAGAATGAATTAGGAGGAACAAGCGTAAGGGTCACACTGCAATTATGATTAAGTTAAAATACGCTGACAGATAAATTAGAAACCACACACACGTCTACTGAGGGTAAAGGATTTGTGGTAGGGGAAAGAGCCCTTAAATAGCCCTTAAAATAGACATGAGTATAAAGCAATTGGAATTATATATAGCTACCGATAAATATAAGAAAACAGGCTAAAAAAAAAAGAAATGTGATGGTGGAGGAAGAAAGGAAATGAATGATAACAGTATAGAAAGACAGAATGATTCAGACAAACAAAAAATGCAGACAGACATAGATTTATAGTGATATAATGAAGAAAGATATTAAAAACAAAGGCAACATTAAACGAACAAGACAAACAAAAAAATACGTGACAGATAATTGCACAGGCAGACAGATTCAGAGATAAGACACATA
Source organism: Penaeus vannamei (assembly GCF_042767895.1). Taxonomy (NCBI): domain Eukaryota; kingdom Metazoa; phylum Arthropoda; class Malacostraca; order Decapoda; family Penaeidae; genus Penaeus; species Penaeus vannamei. The sequence continues at coordinate 4,277 of NW_027216233.1, read as the reverse complement.
GTCCAAAAGGAATAGAAGATAAAAAAAGTCATCAAAACTCAGTGGCCTTCTCTCAGAGTTACGTAAAGAACCTCACTAATAAAGGAATTAACAACCCAGAAGTAAAACGAAAATTACAGTCTAAAATACAAATCTTATAGAAGCTTCGAGTCATAAAACAGCCATGTTTGCACAACGTCAACCCTAACTTTCTTTAATACTGATAACAAAAACGCTAAAAAGAATTCCTTCTGGATGTATGAAATTGCTTTATGTGGAATAATGAAGTACTGATGTTTGAGATTAGGACCACGTTTTCATATGAATGTGTGTGAACAGATACGTGAGAGAAAGAGGCAGAAGATAATCTCAATTTATGAGACACAGGAAGTGAGCAAAAGAGACAAAAAGCAATGATTATGCGTAATAATATGTGCATCTATTCTGGAAGTGAATGTGTATGTATGCATAGATATATAAGCATTCACTCACACATACATACATACACACATGCATACATGCATCTATACATACATACATACATACATACAGATATACATTGATACATAATGTACATACATACATACGTACATACACACAGACATGCAAACACAATGTTGCAATTGCGTCAACGGAGCGGAAAGAAAGGTATTTATTGATTGAATTATTATGATATTCACAGGGAATGACTTTTGCAAAAGTTTGAGAATAAGAGGAAATGACTGATTGTCAGTCATGTCAGTCAAACTTGTGTATGCTGAATACTTTTATGAAAACACGACAAGGCAAGAGTCGAAAATGTAGCATTGTCCCTGTAAAATGGTATTCATAAAATAACTTAAATATGCAAATGTAAACAGTATCAAAATGATGTGATATCCTTAGAATATATATCCGGGTATATAGCACACCCTCAGGTTGATTTATCCCTCATCAAACACATTTAACATATTTGCTCTTCATGAAACCTCCTGCTCTTTATGAAATATACAGGAGGCCACACGCAGGTAAAACGACCCCAAAAATCACCAAACTTTTTATTTTTGAAAGGTAAATCACCATGACTGAGTCGAGGTCTTGTGGAAAAATAGCTCTCTGCTCCGAAATAAGTCTTCGTAAAGCGTGTCAGTATGCTAAAGTATACTATCGTATACTCCCTCCCTCTCTCCCCCCCCCCTCCGTCTGTCTCTCCCTCGACATATGTTAGACGAGAGTATAACCATTCCTGGCGAACCACATGTCACAGAGTTCGATATATCTTTAAGCGCGCGTAGTGTTAGGTAACCAAATATACTTTGTGATATACTAGTTCGTGTACCTCGCTATAATCTATATTTTCTTCCACTAGATATTCCGTGGATAACGGCAAGAAGAAGGTGGCGTGGGGGGGGGGGGGGGGAGTCACATATGTAGGTCTTATGATTTCAAGTTGGTAAATTACATGTCTAATTGTTTCTCTCTCTCTCTCTCTCTCTCTCTCTCTCTCTCTCTCTCTCTCTCTCTCTCTCTCTCTCTCTCTCTCTCTCTCTCTCTCTCTCTCTCTCTCTCTCTCTCTCTCTCTCTCTCTCTCTCTCTCTCTCTCTCTCTCTCTCTCTCTCTCTCTCTCTCTCTCTCTCTCTCTCTTCTTTTCTTTTTTTGCGATCACATAATGCGTGTATGTGTTCATCGTATGACGTCAAGCTGGTTATATTTCATGACGATTCTTTATGATTCTCATTACGTCATCGGTCGTATGACGTTGAATTTATGTGCGAACAGTTGCGAATAAAAAGCAAAATTCTTAATTTTAAGCTTGTATCTAAAAATAAAAAACAAGAGAAAAAAATGGCTACATGAGCGTATTCACATCATAAATGTTTCTCTTCTCTTCGTGTCTATCTGTTTATATGTCTGTCTCTGTCTATCTTTGTCTGTCTTCTCTTCTTCTTCTCCATTATCATCACTTCCTGAATTAAGAAGCAGCGAATGGCCGTATTATTCTTTATTATTATTATTTTCTTTTGTTATGAGTTATCACGCGATTATTTCAAGCAAAGCCGACCTGTTATAGATACATCTTTTATGTAATTATCTTGTGAGGGGTATTCGGTGCGGAGAGGACTGAAAGAGAGACAGATAGATAAATATATAGATATATAGATATATAGATAGATAGACAGACAGACAGATAGATAGATAGATAGATAGATAGATAGATAGATAGATGGATAGATAGATAGATAGATAGATAGATAGAGAGAGAGAGAGAGAGAGAGAGAGAGAGAGAGAGAGAGAGAGAGAGACAGACAGACAGACAGACAGACAGACAGACAGACAGACAGAAAAAGAGAGAGAGAGAGAGAGAGAGAGATTGTGTGAGAGAAAGAGAAACTAACCACGATGGATGAAAGAATAGAAAAGAAAAATAAAAGAAAGAAAATTAGAGGAAAAAAATCTTAAGCTAAAAGAACATGGCTCGTTATTTGGGGCTTCGGCTAAGACAACCCTAATGTTTTCTGGACAGCAAAACTCTCGGGGTCTCTCAGAAGAATATCAACTCAGGACGATGGCCATATAATACCTGCTTTTATATGCCTGCATTTGCATACGCAACGAAAACTGGTTCCATGTGACATACATCATCGGAGAGTCGCATTTTTGCATTTCTGAAGCATGTAATTTCTTTTTCGAGAGGATGTAAATGAAAGGCAGCCCAGGTTTCAGCGGTTGTAAAATAGCTTCTTATAGTAGGTATGTGCGTCTTTTCCGACCAAAAATTAAAAAACGGAAATCGAATCTGCCTCTGCTTTCAAAGGCAATAATTGTCTTGAAATGATATGCATTTCTGACTGGCTGGAGGCCTGAAATAAGAGAGAAGAAGGATGAGAAAATAGTGATTAGACAAAAAAAAAAATAATAATAAAAACAAAATGTTAAAAAATATCTTCTTTGTCTTTCATTTCCCAGATGGAGAGAGAGAGAGAGAGAGAGAGAGAGAGAGAGAGAGAGAGAGAGAGCGAGAGAGAGACAGAGAGAGAGAGAGAGACGGTTTCTATTGATTAAAATTTAGTGAATGTTCCAGTATTTGGCTAAGATGAAAACTATTATAATCTTACTCCCTTTTTTCATGGCATAGGCCTTCACATCACACACACTAACACACAGACAAAATACACACGAACACGCACACACAAACACACACTCATCCTGAACCCCACTAGAACTGTAACACATCCATATAAACTAGACCATAGTATGTCTCCGTTGGTTAGATGGTGGTGGTTGGGGATTGGGGGGGGGTTAAAAAGGGTTGGGGAAGGCGAGATGGGGGAAGGGGGGGGAAAGGGGGGGGGAGCAAGGGACAGGAAGCAGCGGGGGGAAGTGTGACCCCGGGGACGAGGACGACACTGATTGATATTTCGGCCGTCCGTGACAGAGGACTTTTGTTCGGGGGGGGGCAGGGCTTCGAGGGGAGGGGGGGGGGGGGAGATACTGTGGGGGTGTATAGGAGGATGAGGGGGGGGGTGTTGGTCTAGGAGGGGGGGGAGGGGGGAAAGGGGGAGGGGTATAGGAATAGGAGGGGAGGGGGGGGATAGGAAGAAGGAGGGGAAAAATAGAGGGGAGGGGAAATAGGAATAGGAGGGGGGGGGGTACGAGGAATAATAGCAATGGAAGCTGGGAAAAAAGGGGAAATAAGGAGGGGAATAGAAAGGAGGAGAGAAGGAGGGGTTAGAAAGGAATGGGGTAATGAAAGCAGGTGAGAGAGGTGAGGTAGGAAAAGGAGGGGAGGGGTAGTAACAGGAAGAAAGGAGGGGTTAAAAACGAGAAGGGGAACAGGAACAGGTGAGGGGAAGGGGAACAGGAAGAAGAGTGATAATGTTCATAGGAGAGGAGAAGGAGGAGGAGGAGGAGAAGATACAAACAAACATAGAAATCAAAATATTCGCAACCATACAACAACAAAAACCCACGAATATACACCATAACTCACTGAGAAACAAACTGAAATATACAGAGACATAAATACATAAATGATAAGCGTGTTTCCTTTCACCTGTCACTCGAAGACGCAACCCACACTCCAGGAAGACGTTATCCCTGACTTAACCTCCTTAAGTCGTGACAATTGGCTTCTGTTACAGCATCTTGGATTTCTTCGGTTGAATTTAACTTCTTCTTCCTCTTTCGTCTATTCCTCGTGTTTTTTTGTGTGTGTTGTCTTGGTGTTCTTCATCTTTACTCTTATTTTGTTCATCTCGTTAGTTTGTTTGTCTTTTAATCTCGTTTCTATCATTTTATTTATTTATTTATCTATTTAC
>NW_027216231.1:7500-9008 GCF_042767895.1 Penaeus vannamei | reverse complement strand
CCGTCTTCTCTTCCGCCTCTCTTCCTCCTCCTCTCTCTCGTCTGCCTAATCCTGTCTTGGGGTGATGGGGGAGAGGGGGGGGGGAGGGGGGAGAGGGGAAAGGGGGCCGTATTAATTCCATTATGAGCCGTTTGTCCGCTCCATTAATATGCACATCAGATCAATGGCTAATTACATTCTGCTGTATGGAAGAGGGGAAGAGAGGGGAGGGGAGGGTGGGGAGGGAGAGGGTGGGGTGGGGAGGGAGAGGGTTGGGTGGGGAGGAGGGGAAGGGAGGGAGGAGTAGGAGGAGAGGATGGAGGGAGGAGGAGTAGGATGAGGGGAAGTGAGGAGGTGTAGGAAGAGACGAAGGGAGGGAGGAGGTGTAAGAAGACACGAAGACAGCGAGGAGAAGGAGGAGGAGGAGAAGGGAGAGAAGATGAGGATAAGAAGAGCATTATGGGAAGGATGAGGAGGCGGTGGAGAAAGACGGAGAAGATGAGAAAGGGGAGGAGAAGGAGAAGGAAGAGGAGGAGGAAGAAGTGAAAGGTGTAGAAGAAATGAAGGAAGAGCGATAATGGAACAGAGCGAGGAGGAAGATTTGGAGAAGGAGGGAAAAGGAGGAGAAAGAGGATCGGGGGAACTATGGAACAGGAGAAGAAATAGGGGAATAGGGAAGGAGGTGGAGGATCAGAAGACTTGAGAAGGACTGGGAGAAGGAGGAGGAGGACAGATTCGGAGGAGGAGGAGGAGGAGAGGAGTGGAAGAGGAACAGAGGAGGTGAAAGATTAGAAAGAACGGAGAAAGAGGAAAGGGAGGACAAAGAGGATTGATGGAGAAGAAGAGAAGAAAGAGGAAAGGGAGGATAAAGAGGATTGATGGAGAAAGAGAGGATGAAGAAGAGGATAAAGAGGATGAAGAAGAGGAGAGAGAGGAAAGCGAGGATAAAGAAGAGTGATGGAGGAGGAGAGGAAGAAGAAGAAGAGAAAGTGGAGTGATGGAGAAAAAGATGAGAAAGAGGAGAGCGAAGACAAAGAGGAATGATGGAGGAGGAGAGGAAGAAGAAGAGGAGAAAGAGGAAAATGAGGACAAAGAGGAGTGATGGAGGAGGAGAGGAAGAAGAAGAGGAGAAAGAGGAGTGATGGAGAAAAAGAGGAGAGCGAAGACAAAGAGGAATGATGGAAAAGAGATGGAAATGAGAAAGAGGAGAGCGAAGTGAAGAAGAGGAGGTTGAAGAAAAGGAAGAAGAAAAAGAGAAACAGGGAAGGGAGGACAAAGAAAATTTGATGGAGAAGAAGAGGATGAAGAAGAGGAGATAGAGGAAAACGAGAAGAACAGAAGATCGAAGGAGGAACTACAGATGGAGAAGCAGAAGGGGGAAGAGGAAGAAGAAGAGGAAGAGAACGAGGAGGAAGATGAGAGGAGGAGGAGGAAAGACGAAGGAGAGAAACAAATAAATAAGTAAATAGGAAGACGGTTAAAAGGAGACAAAGGAATATATAATAGGATTAGGCAAAATAGATAGATGG
>NW_027216229.1:5000-9000 GCF_042767895.1 Penaeus vannamei | reverse complement strand
GGGGGGAGGAGGAGAGGAGGGGAAGGGAATAGGGGAGTAGGAGTGGAGGTGGCGATGGTGGTGGACGGGGGAGTAGGAGGAGGAAGGTGGAGGTCGAAGCGTAGGGGAGAGTGATGTGGAGCGGGGGGCGGGGGGGGTGATGATAGCGAAAACGAGGAGGCGGAAGATGAGGTGGATACTTCAATGGAGGTAGAGGTGGTGTTGGTGGTGGCGGAAGTGATGACGAAGAAGGAAGAGGAAGAGGAAGAGAAGGAGAAGAAACTGGAGGAATTGGAAGGGTGGACTAAAAAAGTTTTGCTGCGTTATCAGTCTGTTCTGCCTCGATGGCCAGTTTGCACGATGTGTTCTGAATGTTCTGCGTCCTTGATCTGCGTTCTTTCGTGAAATCTAATAACATATACTTGTTCCTTTACCATCTCTAGTGTCCAGTTCGTTTCCGGACAAGAAACGAAGAGCGCAGACCAGGATAAAAGAGAAACGAAAAAAAAACTTTTAGAAAAAACTGAACATAACTAGATGCGGGACCAGACCAAGAAAAAAACTGAAAAGAAAATTTAATAAAATAGAATAGAATAAAGGGAGAGGAAAGACAAGAAAAGAAAGACAAAAATAAATGAAAAGAAACTATACTAAAAATAAAATAGAATAAAGGGAGAGGAATGAAAAGAAAAAAAAGAAAAACAAAAAAATCAAAACACGTCAACCCCCCCCCTCTCCTCCTCCCCTAATAGTGAAAAATCCATCAACTTTAACTCGCTTCGTACAACTAAAACCGTCAGCACATGTCAGATGTCAGTAACTATTCTGCTGGCGGTGGCGTGCCTAGAGTCAGTTACTCCCGCACAAGCAGCAATATGTCTGTTAACAATAACCGTGTCTGCAGGCGCTGGCACAACAGTATGCAAGTTGGAGGTCAAGTTTACGTACAGTGAAGGAACGCTTAAATACCTGCTTTTTTAAAGTTATTTATTTGAGGTGAGGACGACGCGTACTTTACGACACGTTTAAAACACGTTCGGAATTGCATGTCATTAAGGATATAAGTTGCGAATGAAGGACCTTGATCATTAGTGTGTGTTGATGTATAAACGTGTCTTATTAACCCTTTTATGCGATGGAATGTCCCCCGGTCTCCTTATCCCTCGCGGCAGGGGCATTATAATGGATTTATCCTCGTGTAGTGAAAGAGGGAGGGAAAGAGGGGGAGAGAAGGAGGAAGAGAGGTAGGGTGGGGGGAGAGAGGGAGGGAGGAGGGAGGAAGAGAGGGAGGAATTGAGAGAGAGAGGGAGGAAGGAAAGAAGGAAGAGAGAGGGAGGGAGGGAGGAAAGAAGAGAGAGGAAGGGATGGAGGAAGGAAGAGAGGGGGAGAAAGGGAGGAATTAAGAGGGGGAGAGAGGGAGGGAAGAAGGAAAGAAGGAAGAGAGAGAGAGAGATAAAGAAAAAGAAAAGGAAAGAAAGAAAGAGACAAAGAGGAGAGAATAAAAGGAATAAATAGAATGAGAGAAAAAGGACAGCATCAACAAAAATTAGTCTGTATATCAACATAATAACCCAAAATTAATGTACTCTGTGACATACTGAACACCTATACGCTACACCATTATCCTAAATATTAAGCAGTTTCACCTAATTGACCTCATTAACCTATACACAAAGTATGTCTCACCTAAAGTTTCCCCTAAACACTTGATATTTTTGTTTTTGCTTCAGTTTTACCCTTTCGCCTCCTGTGAAGAGGGCCAAGGTAGCGTTGGCACTGCCTGGCACTGTTTGGCACCAGGTATGTGTCCCTCATTCCTCTCCTTGATCCTTTTCGCACCCTTTTTATCACGTCTCTTTCCCCTTTTCCTTTGTCTTGTTCCTCTTTTACATTCGTCTCCCCTCCGCGTTCGGTCTTATGCATCACTTCTTCGTTCTCATTTTCTTTGTTTATTTATTGTTTGTTCTGTTCATTCATTGTTTGGTCTTATGCGGGTGTTTCTCGTTGATTATGGGGCCGTCTATCTCTGTTTCTGTTTCTCAGTCTGTCTATCTGTGTGTGTGTGTGTGTGCGTGTGCGTGTGCGTGTGCGTGTGCGTGTGTGTGTGTGGTTGTGTATGTGTGTGTGTGTGGTTGTGTATGTGTGTGTGTGTCTATACATCTATTTATATACACGTACACACGTACACGTACACGTAAACACGCACACACACACACACACACACACACACACACACACACACACACACACACACACACACACACGCACACGCACACGCACACGCACACGCACACGCGCACACGCACACGCACACGCGCACACTCAATATATGCACAGTTTCCTCACCGTTCCTCTCCCAACCCCATCTCTAACGCATTTTCGTTTTTCTCCTTCTCACCTGCCTCTGTTTCGCATTTTCCCTTCCTCCTTTTCTCTCTGCCTCTCGCCATTTTTCTCTACCCCAGGCACAATTTGCATATCTCGCACGCCTTTCAATTCTTCTTATCTTTTATTCGTCTCATCTTTTGTCTCCCGCATTCTCCTTTCTTAGTTTCACTCTTGCTCGAAAGTCGTTTAAAATATCTTCCGTAAACATTCTCGTCTCTTCGCCTTTTGTTCGTAGTTGGATTGATATACGCGAACGGATGGTTAAACGAACGCGTCCAGACACATATCTAGTCAAACTTTCTATTTGTCTGAATGTCTGTGTCGGTCTTTCTCTCTCTCTCTCTCTCTCTCTCTCTCTCTCTCTCTCTCTCTCTCTCTCTCTCTCTCTCTCTCTCTCTCTCTCTCTCTCTCTCTCTTACTCTCTCTCTCTCTCTCTCTCTCTCTCTCTCAGGGCGCATAGACACACACACACACACACACACACACACACACACACACACACACACACACACACGCATACAGACACACACACAAAACCCACACACTCCCCTTTAAAAACACACACACACACACACACACACACACACACACACACACACACACACACACACACACGCACACACAACCCACACAAAACCCACACACTCCCATTTAAACACACACACACAAAACCCACACACTCCGCTTTCAACACACACAAGGCCCACGCATTCACCCTCCAACACACACAAACCCACACACTCCCCTTTCAACACACACACACACAAAACCCACATGCTCCCCATTAAACCCACACACACAAAATCCACACACTTCTCTTTAAACACACACACAACCCCCTTTAAACACACACACAAAACCCACACACTCCCCTTTAAACACACACACACAAAACCCACACACTCCCCTTTAAAAACACACACACACACACACACACACACACACACACACACACACACACGCACACACAACCCACACAAAACCCACACACTCCCATTTAAACACACACACACAAAACCCACACACTCCCCTTTCAACACACACAAGACCCACACATACACCCTCCAACACACACAAACCCACACACTCCCCTTTCAACACACACACACACAAAACCCACATGCTCCCCATTAAACCCACACACACAAAATCCACACACTTCTCTTTAAACACACACACAACCCCCTTTAAACACACACACAAAACCCACACACTCCCCTTTAAACACACACACACAAAACCCACACACTCCCCTTTCAACACACACACACAAAACCCACACACTCCCCTTTAAACCCACACACAAAACCCACACACTCCCCTTTAAACCCACACACAATCCCCTTTAAACACACACACAAAACCCACACACTCCCCTTTCAACACACACATACACACATCACACACTCCCCTTTAAACACACACACACACATACACACACTCCCCTTTCAACACACACACAATCCCCATTCAACACACACACAAACCCACACACTCCCCTTTCAACACACACACAAAACCCACACACTCCCCTTTCAACACACACACGTAAACAGCCTCCCATCACAAGGAACTTCACACGACACCGCTGCCTCACAGAGCGGAAAATAAGCTATTGAATCCTTTTCCTATG
>NW_027216228.1:0-5000 GCF_042767895.1 Penaeus vannamei | reverse complement strand
TATTGTATTTCATCTTTGTTGCCTAGATGATTGTTCTTACCTTACATAGGTTAAACTATGGTTTACACCAACACTAGTCATTAATGCCTTTGAATTCCATATGTACATCTAATGTAATTATATATACTTTGATACTGTTTGTAATTGTTAAATCTTATGTTGTTCACTTACAGTTCGCCATTGATAATGGGTGGAAGTACGCCCGAAACGTTTGGCTTTATACATTAAAGAAGAATAAGAAGCACGACATTTTTGTTAAGTCCTTTCCTACATGATGATCTTGGTCACGACGCTAGTCCTGAAATTTCTGTTTATGCTCCGCTTCCCGTCTGGAAGTCCAACTACCACAATTATATATACATATATATATATATATATATATATATATATATATATATATATATATATATATATATATATATATATATATATATATATATATGATAATAATGATGATAAAAGACAGAATTTTTTGCATTAAAAGAAAAAGATAATGATAATAAGGCCGGGTCAGAAACCACTACAGGTTTTGCTTTCGTAAACCTGTAAATAGCAGAGGCACATGCTGAGGACAACCAATCAGAGGGCTTCTTTGTGGTCACATGCCTGAGGACAACCAATCAGAGAGCTTCTTTGTGGTCACACGCCTGAGGACAACCAATCAGAGAGCTTCTTTGTGGTCACATGCCTGAGGACAACCAATCAGAGGGCTTCTTTGTGGTCACATGGCTGAGAACAACCAATCAGAGGGCTTCTTTGTGGTCACATGGCTGAGAACAACCAATCAGAGGGCTTCTTTGTGGTCACATGTCTGAGGACAACCAATCAGAGGGCTTCTTTTTGGTCACATGCCTGAGGACAACCAATCAGAGGGCTTCTTTGTGGTCACATGTCTGAGAACAACCAATCAGAGGGCTTCTTTGTGGTCACATGTCTGAGGACAACCAATCAAAGAGCTTCTTTGTGGTCACTTGCCTGAGGACAACCAATCAGAGGGCTTCTTTGTGGTCACATGCCTGAGGACAACCAATCAGAGAGCTTCTTTGTGGTCACATGCCTGAGGACAACCAATCAGAGAGCTTCTTTGTGGTCACATGCCTGAGGACAACCAATCAGAGAGCTTCTTTGTGGTCACATGCCTGAGGACAACCAATCAGAGAGCTTCTTTGTGGTCACACGCCTGAGGACAACCAATCAGAGAGCTTCTTTGTGGTCACATGCCTGAGGACAACCAATCAGAGAGCTTCTTTGTGGTCACATGCCTGAGGACAACCAATCAGACAACTTCTCTGTGGTCACATGCCTGAGGACAACCAATCAGAGAACTTCTTTGTGGTCACATATCAGAGGACAACCAATCAGAGAGCTTTGTGGTCACATGTTAGATGACAACCAATCAGAGAGCTTCTTTGTGGTCACATGCTAGAGGACAACCAATCAGAGAGCTTCTTTGTGGTCACGTGCCTGAGGACAGCCAATCAGGAAGCGTCTTATCTTTCAAAACGATATGGCGCCTTAGAAAGTTTTGTTGTGTGCTTGTGTGCGCCACTCTAAGCTCTATAACTAAACTAAACTTAAAGTTTTAAACTGAAAGCTTAGTTCAGTTTAGAGTTTGGTTGTAGAGTAGTTCATAGAGCATGTAGACAGTAGAGCAGATGTTTTCTTTGTAAAGCTGAAGTTTGGAAAGGGACCCGACACAATAATCTTTTGTTGTTGTACGGGTTTTTAATGACAGTAGGTTGTCAATCTTTGGATTAACATTATACGGAACAAAGAATATAAGTAATAAAAGCAACACACATAAATTCAGTCAAAAACAAAGTTCTTCATTCGGAACTGTAGCAATAGATCAAAGGACGGGATTCATTGCATAAAACGTGTCATGAAAAGATGAAAACTTGAATATTCCTGTTATTCTTTATGTTCTGTAAGGCCTATATCTTCACCTTAGACTTTTTGCATTTTTATATATATATATTGTTTTCAACCTGTCACTTTTATTTTCTCTGACAAAATCCGAGAAACAACAAATAATATTGGCGTGACATTATATATATATATATATATATATATATATATATATATATATATATATATATATATATATATATATATATATCCACACACAAAACGATACGCTGACATGCACCCCCTACCCCGCCCACTCCCCCTCCCCACCCCCCACCCCCCACCCCCGGCCGGCCAGCGACCTCTCGCTCTCTCGCCTCGGAATAATGCACCCCCCCCTCCCTCCCTCCCCCCTCCCCCCTCCCCCCTCCCCCTCCTCCTCCCCCCACCCGCGCGCCATCAAGGAAAACGTAAACATCCACGTTGAATTGCTCGGTTCGAGCCTGGCAGGTAGACGATGAGAAAGGGGGGGAGGAAGGATAGAGTGATAAAAGGGGAAATGCGTACGGAGAAGATGGGATGGTGAGGGAAAGAAGGGTGAGAAAGGGGGGAATAGATGAATAGGGAAAAGGGAATGGAATATCAAATAAATCCAGAGAAAGGAAAAAATAAATATGGAAAGAAATATAGAAAAGGCCAAACGGAACAAGATAAGAAAGAGGTAATAGGATATTAAAGAAATAATGGTAATACTGAAAAGAATCGAGGAAAAGTAAGAGGAAGAATGGTAAAAAAAAAAAAGAAAAGGGAAAGAAGGATGGAAAGGAGGAAATGAGAAAAAAGTGGGACAAAGGATGAGAAAAAAGAGAATGTAAGAAGAAGGAGAGGCCGGAAACACGTAAAAGATGAAAGAATGATGAAAGGAAAAACAAAAAGAAGACCGTTGAAAGAAACGTGGTAAAAGGGAAAATTTGCTAGACAGGAAAATGGTGAAAAAGAATAAAATAGTGATAGAGGAAAAATGAAAAGCAGAAATGAAGACTGGGAAAGATTAAGAATGAGGAATAATGAAAAAGGAAGAATGGGATAATTTTCATTGAGAAGGAATGAGAAGGGAATCAAAACGTGTTCTTAAAATTAATAATAACATAAAAAACAAACAAACTGGAAGAGGAAAGAAAAGAAAAAATGGAAAAAGAGAAGAGAACAGACAAAAAAGGAGAGAAGAGTGCCGTGAATGGATACAACTGAACGAGAAATCGACAGAAAGATAGAAGGAGAGAGTTTTTTTTTTTTTTTTTTTTAGATTCCATCGGTAGAAAAGCTGTCAGCGATCTTAGGTGGATTACGGGGCGAGTCTTTCTCTTTCTTCCTTTCCTTTCCTCTCTCTCTCTCTCTATCTCTCTGTCTCTCTCTCTCTCTATCTCTCTGTCTCTCTCTCTATCTCTCTTTATCTCTCTGTCTGTCTCTCTCTCTCTCTCTCCTTCCTTCCTTCCTCCCTCCCTCTCTTTATCTTTCTCTGTCTCTCTTTTTATCTTTCTCTGTCTCTCTCTTTGTCTTTCTCTCTCTCCCTTTCTTTCTCTTTTTCTTCCTAGCTTTCTCCCTCTTTGATTTATTCTTCCTTCCTTTCTATTTCTCTCTCTCTAAAAGAAAAGGAAAGAAAGAAAGAGAAAGAGTGAGCGAAATGAAGAGAGAGAGAAAAATAGAGAGAGAGAGAGAGAGAGAGAGAGAGAGAGAGAGAGAGAGAGAGAGAGAGAGAGAGAGAGAGAGAGAGAGAGAGAGAGAGAGAGACAGACAAAGAGAGACAGAGAGAGAGAGAGCGAGCGAGCGAGAAGAGAGAGAGAGAGAGAGAGAGAGAGAGAGAGAGGAGAGAGAGAGAGAGAGAGAGAGAGAGTGAGTGAGAGAGGAGAGAGAGAGAGAGAGAGAGAGAGAGAGAGAGAGAGAGAGAGAGAGAGAAGAGAGAGAGAAAGAGAAAGAGAGAGCGAGAGCGAGAGAGACGGATAGAGATATATATATATAGATAGATAGATAGATAGCTAGAGAGAGAGAGAGAGAGAGAGAGAGAAAGAGAGAGAGAGAGAGAGAGAGAGAGAGAGAGAGAGAGAGAGAGAGAGAGAGAGAGAGAGAGAGAGAGAGATCCATCTCTCGCGCGTGTATCTTTTCTCTCCGTCGCCTCGTCTGGCTTCGTGGGCGGAGCAACAAGTGCGTCTGTGACCCTGTGGTAGAGGGGGAAGGGGGGGGGGAGGGCGCTTTCCCCCCGGCGCGTCACAAGCTCCGGGCGAAGGAAAAATTACACACACGTAGACTATGTTTACTTTATCATTTTTCCCCCTTAGTTCTGTTTGATATATATATCTCGTTTTCCTCTTGCTTTCCTTTTTTTCGTATGTATTTTTCTTTTTCTTTCTTTCTTTATTTCATTATCATAATTCTTTTTTTGGATACTAATCGTTTTTCCTTCTATATCTACCTCGTTTTGATTGACATTATTTTCTTTAAGTATATTCCAATAATTTTAACTTTTGTTATTAATATAATTTTTTGTTTATTGAGCAGTCTGTTTGTCTCTAAATCTTTTTTTTTCTTTTTTTTTGTCTGATACTGTTTTTGTATTATTTTTTCATCGGTTCATTGGTATTAATTTTCTTTAGCCTCCCTTGTCTGTCTGTCTCTTATTATCATCATTATCAACAGATACTGTATCAATTATCATTATTTATAAATCATAAGTTATCAATCAATATGCCATGTATATTGACTGTATGCCATCATCATCGTTGTTTCATTATGCAATGGTCACACAGGCCCAGCGTTAAAGTAAATCAAGGGTAGCGATTGATGAAAAAAGTTAAAGTCCGTAACGCCGGTTTTCCTTACCAAAATGACCCCCAAACCGCCCATTATTCACCGCAACACCAAAGCACCACCAGCGAATACCTACCGCAACACGAATTGAAAGTAGCACAAGCCAGCGAAAACCCCCAAGGGAACACCCGTGGTAAGTTATGGTGCGCTGATCTTCGTCGACTTACGCCCCTCTTGCGGTAGTGTAAAGGCGCTGTCACACTAGCATATTTTCCGTCATTTTATTTGACAATTTTCTGAAATTTTGTCCATTTTTTGAGCGAATTGTCGAATTTTCCAGTCAGACG
>NW_027216226.1:7500-8990 GCF_042767895.1 Penaeus vannamei | reverse complement strand
TCTGCGGCTGGTGACGTCACACACGGCACGGCTGGGGACTCCCCCATTACGCTGCCCGTGGGTTGGGTTAGGAGGGCCGCGGTCGGTGCCGGGGCCACAGGTGGTGGGGGGGAGGGGCCAGGGCAGGGTGGGCCGCGCTGGGCACTCGCGGTCGGTGCTGCGGCCACAGGAGGAAGGGGGGGGGGGAGGTGCCAGGGCAGGTAGGGCTGTGCACCCCCAGTGCCAGGCAGTAACACCTGCCTTCCCACACCTGAAGCAGGATGGGACGAAGCTCGGTGCATCTGCAGTAGGCTCTCGCCCTGCAGCACTGCGAGGACACTCCTTGGCACTGTGTTGCTCGCCACATGCTGCGCAGCGTGCCTTATCCTTGCAATACTTAGCTACATGGCCGCTTCCCATGCAGTTGTAGCATATGACAGGGGATGCCCTCCACGGCCGCACGTGGCTGGTGGGCATGTATTTTCCGAAGAAATTGTATGTACTTGGAGGGGGTTGCTCACTCTTATTGAGATCGGGCGTGCGATTCCCGTAGATTTTTGTTCTGCGGGATCCTTTGTTTTTCTATGGATGCCAGGCCGCCAAGGGAGAGACTAAATCAAAATCTGAATATTTCATATTTCCAGCCCACTGCAATACCAAATGAATCAACAATCAAATCAGAGTCAGTGCTCATAGCGACGAAAAGATTTAATTAACATTGTATTCCCAAAAGATAAGACATCGAACTGCGGCTTGTATCATGTAATCCAGATGAGTATATTGTCGGAAGATTAGTTATGTAATTTCTATCGTACTGTTATTCGTTTCTATAAAGTTTCTATTGCGGAGTCAATCAACACTGTGTATACACTGTTACCACCACCCAAGAATTCTCCCAGGTAATTAAACTCGTTAATGACTGTGTTCATCGACGTGATTTTCCTAAAATGGCTCAAAAATCCTGCTCCGCAACAACACTCTGCTGAGCACGCAAGACTTCGCCAAACTGCGTCAGCATTCGTGAGACGTCCCCAAGGTCGAATCGCCGGCGCTACCAACCTAGCTGTTGAACTCCGACACAGTGAGTCACGCTCTGTTGCCGCCACCGCTGTGCATATTTCCGAAGGACCCCAGCTGGGCCACTGACCAGCAAGGACGCTGACCGCCCAAAACGCCTCTCCACCGAGCCGACTTCCTCGCCATGCAGTTTCTTCCACGCAGCCACGCCCACGCAGGCAACGCTATCCAGTGGCGCCATGACCTTGCTCACCGCGCGGCGCTCGAAACCGCCTCGTCAGCCGTGCAGCGAAGGTCTGCTCGCTGCCTCAACTGTGTGTCCTCAGCCTCTCCTCACCTCGCGCCGCACCCGAGGCCAGCGTAAAAGTTTGTCAGATTTGAAAATGGCGATTAATATTTAGCTTTTTAAAAATATTTTTCATTTTATATTTGATATTCAATCTTGCTTCATTTCTTTGTGCATTTTGTGTTTGTCAGTTATAGGTATATTAATT
>NW_027216225.1:2500-5000 GCF_042767895.1 Penaeus vannamei | reverse complement strand
CGATAAGATAAGATAAGACATGATACTCCCGGTTGTATAAACAAAAAGAGTTTAGTCGCGACGCACGCAAAGTCACCAGTGATCCTAGTATTAGTTAAGGTCCTTGTAAAACGCCAACTGGGGCTGAGAGTAGAGGGGGAGGTGGAGAGGGAGGGGGAGGAGGGTGGGGTGGGGTGGAAGGGGAAGGGTGGTGGTGAAAGGGGGGGAGGGATGTGGAAGGAGGGAGGAAGAGGGTGGAAGAAGAGGGGAGGGGGATGGTGGTGCAAGGAGTGGGAGGGTGGATGGTGTGGAAGGAGGGGGTAGGGAGAAGGTAGGAGGAGGGAGGAAGATGATGGAATGAGAGGGGGTGGGGGTGGAGGAGGTGGAAGGGAGAGAATGTGGAAGAAGGGGAAGAGGAGGAGGTAAAACGGGAGGGGAAAGAGGTAGAAGAGGAGAAAGTAGAAGAGAAGGAGGAGGATGTAGGTCGGGGAAACGGGTATATGAATAGGAGAAGGAAGAGAGAAGCAAAGGAGGATTAGGGGATGGGTACGTGGAAGGGAAACGGGGAATAAGTATAAGGAAGGGATCAAGTATATGGAACAGACAGCTGAAACTTGCACGTGGAAGAGAAATAGGGAACCGAGAAACAGGTATGCGAAATAAGGCGAAGAACATGCACATACAAATAAAATATTTACGATGAAGAAGGTAGAAGAAGAATATAGAATAAAGATATAAGTAGAATAGAGGAGAAAAATTAAAAGATCGTGAAATGGATTAAAGTTGCAGGAAATACAGTAAGGTTTCAGGAATGTATATGTGGAAGAGAGAGAAGAGAGAGTAGACCAAGCAATGACCAGTATGATTGATTGTTATCAAATGTATATAAGGAAATGTGGAAGCATAATAGAGTGGATAGAGAAAGTGGATAAGAATGAGCAGAAAAAGGGAAGCCTAATAGAGTGGATTGAGAAAGTGGATAAGCATGAGCAGGAATGATTTAGCATTATTGTGTGGAGTGAGAAAATGGATAAGAATGAACAGAACAATGGAATCTTAATAGAGTAGATTAAGAAAACATAAAAATAAACAGAAATACAAAAACATAGAAGCCTAAGAAAGCGGATTTCGAAATAGCCAAGAATAACCAGACACGCACAACCATAAACGAGTGAGCGGACTGACAAAGTGGATCTCGGGATACCCACAATACCCACAACGTTGCCCCTTCCCCCCCAACCACCCCACCTCCCCTCCCCCCTCCCTCAAGAGTGCGTGGGCATGGGAGAGGGAGGGGGGGGGGGCATCTGACGTCAACCTTGCCTCAGATTACGCCATTTTATGGTTGTAGATGTCAATTAAGTGAGGATAAGTGGTCTCTTGGGATAGGTGGGGGAAGTGTCATCGCTAGTGAGGATAGGGGGGGAGGGGGGAGGGGGGGAGTGGATAGGTGGGGGGAGGATGGATGGGGGAGAGGATAGGTTGGGGAGGATGGGTGGGTGAGGGGATAGGTGGGGGGAGAGTTGGTGAGAGAGGATAGGTGAGGGACAGAATAGGTGAAAGAGGATAGGTGGGAGAGAAAACTAGTAAGAGAGGATAGGTGGCGGAGGGTCGGTGTGAGAGAGGATAGATGGGAGAGAAGACAAGTAGGAGAGAATAGGTGGAGAAAGAATGGAGAAGGGTGAGAGAAACAATAGGTGGGAGAGAATAGAAAGAAGAGAATGGGTAGGAGACGAGAGGTGATAGCGGATTAACAGGAAAGGATAGATAGGAGAGGATTGGTAAGAGAGAATAGACGGGAAAGTACAAGAGAGAGAGAACAAACAGGAGAGGATAGGATAAGAGGGAGAGAATAGACGGGAAGGAACAAGAGAGAGAGGATAAGGAGTAGAGGATAGACAGGATAAGAGGGAGAGAATAGATGAGAAAGTACAAGAAGGAGAGAAGAAGGATGAGAAGAGAGATAGGACAAGAGGGAGAGAGAGGGAGAGGACAAGGATACGGAGGAGAGAATTGACAGGATAAAAGGGAGAGAATAGCTACGAGAGGATAGGTGAGAGAGAATAGACGCGAGGAGACTAAGGTGCGTCTTGAACCTTGACTTCAAAGGCAATTAGGTTCGTGTAAGACAGATAAGAACGGAAGGAAATAGATAAAAAAATGTATAAGATCACCAAGTCTTATCTTTAGGGTTATCGCTTACGCCTCACATTACCTTAAATTACATTTCTGTGCGATATACTTTACCCAATATATCTTTTCATTCCAGGACGAAATATTGCCATTCCACTATGAAAAATACATTTCTATGGGATACAGTTTGCTCAATATATCTTTTCTTTCTTTCATGGACGTAATGTTAGCATTCCAATTATGATAACTTTCTCCACTGTGAAAAGATTACATTTCTATGGGATACAATTTACTCAATATATCTTTTCATTCTTTTCTGGACGAAATATTATCGTTCCAATTACGATAACTTTCTCCGCTAAGAAAAATATATTTTACCCAGTATAGT
>NW_027216224.1:7500-8981 GCF_042767895.1 Penaeus vannamei | reverse complement strand
TCTACGGGAGCGGACGTGGGAGCGCCGAGAGGTCTGGGGGAGCGGGACCGCTGTAGAGGGCTGCGGTAGCGGGAGCGAGGGCTGGTCGCTCAGACTGAGGAGGGTATAGCCTGACGACCTCACCGAGAAAGTTATGAAATCGAAAGTGAAAGTTCCGGTTTATGAACAAATATCGGGAGAGATACTGTTCGTAATATTCGGATCTATTACCCGGACATTTTACCCACTCTTTAACGTCTCTCCAGAGTCTTTCGATATTCTGGGTATGGATATCTCGGTCGCCAGGATCAACAAACTTTTTGGGAGTGGTTGATAACACGGTGTGTAAAACCCTCCTTGTCGAGCCTAAGGTAGGCTCCCAAACCGTCACTGTAGATAACGGCCCCCGGAAGAATATACTTCTTTATCAGAGGGACCAGAGTGTCCTTATTCCGATTAAGAGAGAGGGGAGGCACTAGGGGAATGAGGAAACACTTCTTCGGCTCCCTCTCTATGCCTCCAAACACCCAGATATTACTCACCTCCCGTCCACGACCGTCCTTCCGCTTTCCGAAGTAAGACTCATCAATCTCGATAATAATGTCCTCCACTCCTATGGGGTCTTGATTTGAGAGCTAGTAAGCCGTTACTTTGGAGCAGAAGCTCCTCCAGTCAACGCTCGTTTGTTGTACCTACCTGAGATTTTCAAATATAGTTTCGTGGCTCCACTTCTCCAGCCAGTGATTAATGAAGCACACAATTTCTGATAGACAGACGTGTGCTTCTTCAAGAAATATTCCTTTATGATAACTGACGGAGAAGGAGTACTGCTTCCGGCACTTAGTTTTGGCGATTTTCTGCCAATGGCTGCAAAACCTCCGACCAATTCTTAGTGTACAGGGTAAATTGCAGAATTTACACAGCACTTGAGAGGGTAGCACTCCGTGATTTCGGAATAATTGAAGGCTAGCCTCGTCGTCTTCAAAATAGTTTTTGATAACTTGGTAGGGTTTTTTAACTCGACAACCTTCACACACAGAAGCCATGGCGAGACTAATTTGAAAAATGAATTTCATAGCTTCTATTTTAGCTAATGTTCAATCATTGACTGTTTCCCTCGTGAATTCTTTTCCCCATTGGCTATTAAATTAACCACCAAATTGACCAATGAAATCGTGACACTGGCCGTGACGTCACGGGCGAGATAACAGGAACAGTACGGGTACGAGAGCTCGCGCATGCGCAGTGGAGAATTTGGTCAGTATTCCCCCAGCTCCCGTGTGAATCTCACTTTCTATTATTTTTCTATTTATTTTGAAAAATAAATAGCTTCGTTATTATTAATTTGCGAGATAAGTTTATTTAATGAAAAGTGATTGATAATTAATTATCTTCAAGCCATAAAGTTAGTTTTTTGTCGATTCAGTGGTGACGCCTTTTTCCAGTAATACTGCCAAAACCCGGGATCAGCGTGAATGAGCTTGCTGATAAACTAGCTGAAA
>NW_027216224.1:0-2500 GCF_042767895.1 Penaeus vannamei | reverse complement strand
AGCAGCAGCAGGAAAACAGTAGCAGTAGTAGCAAGAGTATTATTAGCAGCAGCACCAAGAGAAGTTGTAGTGAAAGTAGTAGTAGTAACAGCAATAGCAGTAGTTGCAGTAATAGCAGCAGTAAGAGAAGCAGTAGTAGCAGAAGTAGTATTGATGGTGATAGAAGCAGTAATAGTAATAAACGTAGCAGTTATAGAAGCAGTAATAATAGTAATAGTAGTAGTAATAATAGTAATAGTAGTAGTAATATTAGTAGCGGAAACAGTAGAAGTAATAGTAGAGGTAGCAGTCGTTATAGAAGTAGTAGTAACCATATCAATAGTAGTAGTAATAGCAGAAATAGTAAATGCATCAGTAGCGGCAGTCGTAACAGTAGTAGTAATAGTAGCAGCAGTAGTAGTAGAAGAAATAGAAAAAGTAATGGGCGCAGTATTAATATTAGTATGTTGCAATAGTAGTGGTACCATCAGCAGCAGCAGTTTTAGCAGCAGCAGTAGTAACAGCTATATAAGTAGTAAGAGAAGTACTTGTAATAGAAATAGTAATAGAAATAAGAGCAGTGGAAGTAGCAGTAATATTACCAGTAATAGTAATATTAGTGGTAATAGTAGAAGTAGAAGGTGGTGTTGCGGAAATAGTAGAATAGTAGTAGTAGTAAAAGTAGAGGTAGTAGTAGTAATAGAATTGTAGCAATAATAGTAATAGTAGTAGTAACAATAGTAATAAAAGTAGTAGGATGTAGTAGTAGTGATAGTAGCGGAAATAAGTAATTGCAGTTGTAGAAGTAGAAATATAGTAGTAGTAGTAATAGTATTAATAGTGATAGTAGTAACAGTAACATTAGAAATAGTAGTAACAGTAATAGTAGTAGCAAAAGTAATAGCAGTAATAGTAATAGTAGTAGTAGTAATAGCAACGGTAGCAGTAGTAGTAAAAGTAGTAGTAGTGACAGTGACAACAGTAGTAGTAGCAGAAGTAGCAGCAATACAAGAAGTAGTCGTAGTTCTTGAGTGTCCTTGTCCGTGCAAATTGGGCACGTGGAAGGCACCAAGAAAATGCGGCTTCTCTCTGTTTATGTCCTTTGTTAGCCAGGAATAGGTAGAGGAGGAAGAGCGCACCAAGGCACGTGCAGCGACCTGGAAGCGCAGGAAAGAGAGGAGGCGCGCCACTGTCCGTCATGCGCAGGCGTGGAAGAGCCCAGACGACCAATGTGTCACGTGATATGAGCGGAGCGCGTGGGGCCCTTTAGAATATGCATATTTGCATGGTAACATGGTATTATTATATAATCCACTGAAATAACAATGGGAGTAGTAGCAGTAGTGGTAGTGGTAGTAGTAGTAGTAGTAGTATTTGAAGTAATAGTTGAGTTATAACGGGGAAAAAAAGTATTAGAAGTAACAGTAGTAGTATTAGTAGACGTAGTAAGTAGCAGTAGAAATAGTAGTAGTAGTAGTAGTAGTAGTAGTAGTAGTAGTAGTAGTAGTAGTAGTAGTAGTAGTAGTAGTAATAGTAGTTTTAGTAGTAGTAGTAGTAGTAGTAGTAGTAGTAGTAGTAGTAGTAGTAGTAGTAGTAGTAGCAGCAGCAGCAGCATTAGTAGTAATAGTAATAATAGTAATAATAGTACTACTACTACTAGTAGTAGTAGCTGCAATAATAGTAATAATAGTAGTAGCAGTACTAGTAATAGTAGTAGTAGCTTCAATAAAAGTAATAATAGTAGCAGTACTAGTAATAGTAGTACTTCTAATTGTAGTAGTAATAATACTAATAGTAATAACAGCAGCAGTAGTAGTAGCAGTAGCAACAGCAGCAACGGTAGTAGTTGAAGCAGTAGTTGAATTACAGTATGGTAAAAACAAACAGGTGGCACAATGGGTGCTACTCACAATTTTTAAGTTCCACGTCCCCATAATCAGTTCACGGAGAAGATAACACAGGAGCTGAGAGTGGACTGAACTACTGGCTCTCTGGTGCGCGAGAGAGGCGGGGTGAAGGACAGATTCGGTCGTTCCGTACGGGTCGCAGACACGAATATAACCTGTACAGGCTGTCGCGAGAACCGACTGGTGGGAGTTGGATGTGTCGTTATTTGCTGAGTTTGTTCGTGTCTTGGTCGGCTCCTAAACTGTGATGTTACAAATCTTGTTGTTTAATCAAAGCTTATTTTTTTTCGAGCATATTTATCAAAATACAGTTGCATAGCTGTAGTCGATGATTTGTGAGTGGGACTGTGACGACATCAATATAAATGCCAAGAACCGCTATACGAATATTTATTTTCATGTATATTTCGGTTATTTCGAATATCTTTATGATAAATTCAAAATCTTCTCTGTTATTTCTTCTCAACAAGCCTTCTGACATATATTTTCGTTGTCATTACTGCATGGGTCACAATCGAAAGTAATTTTGTATAAATATAAGCAATGTATTCTGGACAAATAGAGTAAACGTATTATGTTGAGCTATATTTTGGATAAAGTATTACCCTGTCATT
>NW_027216221.1:2500-8964 GCF_042767895.1 Penaeus vannamei | reverse complement strand
GAAAATTATAATGATTAAAAATGATAATGAAGATAATGATAATGCTAACAATAACAATGATGGTAATGATAATAATAGTCATTTTAATTTTAAAAAATGATAATAAAGATAATAATGATGATGATAATGATAATGATTATAATGAAAATAAGGATAATAATGATAGTAATAATAATAACTGATAATGATACTAATAATGATAATAATAATAATAATGATGATAATAATAATAATGATGATAATAACAATTATGATGATAATAATAATAATGATAATAATAATTATGATAATAATAATAATAATGATAATAATGATAATAATAATAATGATAATAATAATAATAACAACAATAATAATAATAATAATAATAATAAAAAAAAAATAATAATAATAATAATAATAATAATAATAATAATAAAAATGAAAGATCAAGTAAAGAAAGAATATACCAGAAGGGTCAGAAACATATTGAAATCAAAGTTAAACGGAGGAAATATAATCTCAGCCATTGATTCAAGAGCGGTATCAGTTGTCAGATACGGAGCAGGAATCATAAAGTGGACAAAGAATGAATTGGAGGAAATGGACAGAAAAACAAGAAAGCTGATGGCAATCTATGGGGCGCAACACCCAAAAGCAGATGTTGATAGGTTGTACTTGAAAAGATATGATGGTGGAAGAGGCTTGCTTGGCGTCGAAGATTGTGTGCAGGCAGAAGTCAACAGTCTTGATAAGTACTTACGCGCGTCAGAAGAAAACATGTTGAAGGAAGTAAACATCAGTAGTATTCTTGAGAACAAGAAGCATGGGCAGAGCAGAGAGGATATACAGAAAAGTCATTAAGAGAGATACGAGAACAAAGGATTGCATGGACAGTTCCATAAAGTTATGGTGAAAGTAAAGAGCAATAAATCATGGGATTGGCTAAGAAAAGGATATTTGAAAAAAGAAACAGAAATTACAATCATAGAAGCACAAAATCAAGCCCTTTGCACAGGGAATTTGAGGAAAAAAGTCTATGGAGAGGATATTGATTCAAGTTGTAGAGTGCGTGGTGCTGCAGAAGAAACAGTGGCACACATTGTGTCAGAATGCCAGAAACTAGCACAGAAGGAATACAAAGAAGTTATACACGACAATGTTGCAAAAGTGATCCACTGGAAATTATGTGAAAAAATGGGATTTGAGAAATCTGATAAGTGGTACACACACAAGCCTGAAAAAATATTGGAATCCGACGAGTGCAAGATTTTATGGGATTTCCCCATACAAACAGACAAGACACTGGAACATAATAGACCGGATATCACTGTTATTGAGAAAAATAACAAAAAATGCCTTCTTATTGACCCAGCTTGCCCATTGGACACTCGCATTGAAAGGAAAGAAGAAGAAAAGTGCAACAATTACTGCGACTTGAAATGTGAGATTGCAAGAATGTGGAGAATGAAAGAAGTTGAAGTAATCCCTGTAGTTGTAGGGGCATTAGGATCTGTGACGAAAGACTTTGAAAAATGGATTCATAAGCTAGATTTGGGAATAACAGCAGAAATGTTACAAAAGCCTTGTTTAATTGGAACAACCAGAATTATTCGGAAAGTCTTGGACATGAAATGAAGAAATTAGGGATGCTGCAATATCTAAGACCTCTGGTTGTGGTCCGCTATTGCAGCTCATTAACGAAGATATAACATTAATCTTGTGAATAGAAGAAATAAAAATAATAATAATAACAATAATAATAAGAAGAACAAAAATGAGGCTGAAGACGATAACATTATAATAATAATAATGATAATGATGATAATGATTATAACAATAATAATGATAATGATGATAATTGGAATAAAAATAATGAAGATGATAATGAAAAGGATAAAAAACAGCAATAATAAGGATGGCAATAATGATAATAAGGAAAATGATAAAAAGCAGCAATAATAATGATAATGATAATAATAATGAAAATAATAAAAAAACAGCACTAGTAATGATAGCAAAGTATTAATAGCAGCAATAAAACAATAACAATACTAATAGTGGTGATGATAATCAGACAGGCAGTTATCAATAATAGGATTAATATTTGTTATGATAGTGATTATATAACAGATATTAAGAGTAGCAGTCGTTGTAGATAATATCAATAATAATAATAAGAGAAGCAGAAACAGACAAATAGACGGACAGACAAAAGCAAAAACAGGTAGAAGACTAAATTTAGGGGTAGGAGATAGTCGGACAGACTGACAGACAAATAAAGAGGGAGGAGAAAGACAGATAAACGAATAGACAGACAGACAGACAGTTACACAGATATAGACACACACAAAGAGAGCTTGTCTGGAGGAAGGGGGGAACCTATAAGAGAGTGAAAAAAAGTATCCTTGGAATTGTTCAAATGTTGCTGACACATCACACGCGAGGCAGCTTCCCGAATCACAGAAAAAAAAGAAAAAATATGAAAGAGATTCAATGCCCACTTCAAGTCAGCTTCCTCCCCTTTCCCCCTCCCCCTCTCCCTCCCCCTACCACCATCATCCTCCCTCCCTTACCCTCCTCCCTCTCTTCCTCCTTTGCCCTTGCCCTTACCCGACTCCTCTCTCTTTTTTATCCGTCCTTCCCTCACCCTTTCCCTATCCTTCTTCCCTCTTCTTTCCCCTTCTTATCCTTCCCCTGCCCTACTCCCATCTGAGTTCCTCTCCTCTCCAAGGGAATTGGGTAGCATACATACGGGGAGGAGGGGTTGACATGTGGATATGTGGAGGAGGGGTTGAAGGAGGGGTTGGCATGTGGATATGGGAAGGAGGGGTTGACATGTGGATATGTGGAGGAGGGGTTGAAGAAGGGGTTGGCATGTGGATATGGGGACGAGGGATTGGCATGTGGATATGTGGAGGAGGGGTTGGTATGTGGATATGGGAACGAGGGGTTGACATGTGGATATGGGAACGAGGGGTTGACATGTGGATATGGGAACGAGAGGTTGACATATGGATTTGTGGAGGACGGGTTGACATGTGGATATGTAGAGGAGGGGTTGGCATGTGGATATGTGGAGGAGGGGTTGGCATGTGGATATGTGGAGGAGGGGTTGGCATGTGGATATGTGGAGGAGGGGTTGGCATGTGGATATGTGGAGGAGGGGTTGGCATGTGGATATGTGGAGGAGAGGTTGGCATGTGGATATGTGGAGGAGGGGTTGGCATGTGGATATGGGAAGGAGGGGTTGAGATGTGAATATGGGGAGGAGGGGTTGAGATGTGGATATGGGAAGGAGGGCTTGACATGTGGATATGTGGAGGAGGGGTTGGCATGTGGATATGGGAAGGAGGGGTTGACATAAGGATATGGGAAGGAGGGGTTGACATGTGGATATGTGGAGGAGGGGTTGGCATGTGGATATGGGAAGGAGGGGTTGACATAAGGATATGGGAAGGAGGGGTTGAGATGTGAATATGGGGAGGAAGGGTTGGCATGTGGATATGAGGAGGAAAGATTGACATGTGGCTACTTGGGTCAATGTTTCAATATTTCGAAACATTCCTGGTAATCCTTGCGGTGTTGGATCCTAGTAACACCCCACTTGCCCGCACCCTTTTACACATACTTAAAAAGGTTTGAATGAGAACGAAAGTTGACAACTGTAGATAAGGTACGAATTAGAATGTTTATCTTCACAATACAAAGAGATGTGTTAAACCTTCGACCGAAATTCATGATCTCTGACGAAGATGGATTAGAAGCCGGTTAAATACATCTCTTGTTTTGAGGAGATATTCATTCACACATACTTTCTATACATTTGCTAATATGAATACGTTATTTTGTCTTGGTTATTGTGAAAATTTTGCTATACTTTGGTTCTCTTGATACATACTAGGACTAAGTATTGCAGGATTGTCATGAATGAAGAATTGTCATAGACGTACGCAAGCATACATACATTCACATTTTCACACACGTGCAATCATGTACTGAAACGCATAGGCATACATATATAAACTTAAGTTGACAAGCACACGCATACAAACGGATAGACACACATATACAGACACACCTACAGACACCACACGTATTTACAGACGCACCTGTACAGACACCTGCACACACACATGCACCTACAACCCACACACAAACACACCTACACACACACCTACCTATACAACGAGAGATACCCACCTATAAACATGACGGAACGTTTGATATACACACAAACATACACATGCACACGTACACACAACTACACTCCTCATCCCTAGACACACGTAGACATACACACCTACGCACACACACACCTACATACACACAGGCACAAATATCCACACGTCCACACACACACAAAGGCACATATACACCTAAACACACAGATACACCCCCCCACACGTCCACATACACACCTAGACACATAGACATCCACACGTTCACGCCCCTACACACAAAGGCACATATACACCTACACACAGTAACAGATATCTACCTACACACACAACTACACTCCCCCCACCCCACACTCACACACGTCCACAAACACACCTAGACACACAGACATCCACACGTTCACGCACTTACACACAAAGGCACATATACACCTACACACAATGACACATATACACCTACACACACAACTACACTCCCCATCCCCCCCTACATACACACATACACATACACAAGTCCACATACACACCTAGACACACAGATATCCACACGTTCACGCACCTACACACAAAGGCACATATACACCTACACACAGTAACAGATATCTACCTACACACACAACTACATCCCCCCTCCCCCCCCCACACACACACACGTCCACAAACACACCTAGACACACAGATATCCACACGGTCACGCACCTACACACAAAGGCACATATACACCTCCACACAGTAATAGATATACACCTACACACACAACTACACTCCCCATCCCCCCCCCCACACACGTCCACATACACACCTGGACACACAGACATCCACACGTTCACGCACCTACACACAAAAGGACATATACACCTACACACACAACTACACTCCGCCCCCCCCCCACACACACACTTACAAGTCCACATACACACCTGGACACACAGACATCCACACGTTCACGCACCTACACACAAAAGGACATATACACCTACACACACAACTACACTCCGCCCCCCCCCCCCACACACACACTTACAAGTCCACATACACACCTGGACACACAAACATCCACACGTTCACGCACCTACACACAAAAGGACATATACACCTACACACAAAACTACACTCCGCCCCCCCCCCCACACACACACTTACAAGTCCACATACACACCTGGACACACAAACATCCACACGTTCACGCACCTACACACAAAAGGACATATACACCTACACACAAAACTACACTCCGCCCCCCCCCACACACACACACTTACAAGTCCACATACACACCTGGACACACAGACATCCACACGTTCACGCACCTACACACAAAAGGACATATACACCTACACACACAACTACACTCCGCCCCCCCCCCCACACACACACTTACAAGTCCACGTACACACCTGGACACACAGACATCCACACGTTCACGCACCTACACACAAAAGGACATATACACCTACACACACAACTACACTCCGCCCCCCCCCCACACACTTACAAGTCCACATACACACCTGGACACACAAACATCCACACGTTCACGCACCTACACACAAAAGGACATATACACCTACACACAAAACTACACTCCGCCCCCCCCCCCACACACATACACAAGTCCACATACACACCTGGACACACAGACGTCCACAATTCACGCACCTACACACAAAAGGACATATACACCTACACACACAACTACACTCCGCCCCCCCACCCCACACACACTTACAAGTCCACATACACACCTGGACACACAGACATCCACACGTTCACGCACCTCCACACAAAAGGACATATACACCTACACACACAACTACATCCCCCCCCCCCTACACACACGTCCACATACACACCTGGACACACAGACATCCACACGTTCACGCACGTACACACAAAGATACGCCGGAGCTCAACATTCGTTTGATAACGCTGCCGCTTCGTTGGCTCTCCTGAAAAGAATACTTTCCACTCTCGTCCTCAACCGTGACAAATACGAGCCCCGTAGGTCGCAGCCGAATCTGACCTCTACGACCTCCTCCCCTTAGAGCGAATCTCCTGCCACCCCCTAGGCGACGCATCAGAGGAGGGAGACAGAATCCTCATTGCGTCACATTCTTTGCGTATTTCGCCGGCTGCCGAAGGGACGGAGGTTATCAATAGCCCTTTCTCGGCGCCTAATTTGTTATCAGGTGACACAGCTTTGAGATATTGGCCTCCGTCCGGACGGCGGCTCTGGGTTATCTTATCTTCGACGCACAGACGCATCTTGGCCTTGGGTAAGGTAGGAAAAGGGGAAAGGGGGAA
>NW_027216218.1:0-8958 GCF_042767895.1 Penaeus vannamei | reverse complement strand
TATTTCTATCTGCGGCAAGTAACTTTGTTAAACGCGGCACACAATCTGTAGCACCCCAAAGCACAACAACAACTACCAGTAATCATGAGTTGGAATACATTTCCCCACTCACAGCGCTACATGGTAATCACATTCAACGAGCATTCGATGACGATAAGGACATGTTGGCGAACGATAATACTCCTAACGTTGACATCCCAGATTGGATGCTAAAAGGCATTAACAATGATTAAATTATTTCTTACAACCAGTCCTACTGCACTAGAGTGTGATGCTATTGGCTTTGGTGTGGTTGCAATGGTTCCAGTAAGTAAAGCGACACATCTAACACCGACTAAGAAAGATAAAGACTACCTCTTCACCTTGTGGGGTGGTATTCGTGAACAGAACGACCCTGTTAAGATTTCCCTAATGGTCATGACGAAAGCCATGGAAGAAATGACCAAGGAATACTTGGTTAATGTTAGCGATAAAGAGATTCGTATCTACAATGATAACCCACAGTTCGTTGGTGGTGCTAATCGCTTTAAAACTTACACCGATTTCATGGATTACACGAACAAGCGTTCAAAGAAAGCATTAACCGATGATTGGCGACGTTTCTACGCGACTCGTCAAACACTGCTAGACATGGGTATCAAAGTATCATGTTTCTTACCAACTGGTAATAAAGATGTGAATGAGTACGCACCATTTGGTGATGCACTAGCTGGGCGTGGTATCACTAAGTTGTGGTTAGGTAAAGATAAGTTTGTAACCGATACCTTGATTGGTACGTACGGTGAAATGACGAAAGCACCACGTAATAAGCTAAACCCAATGCTCCGTGACAACATCATCTTTATCCGTTGTGGTGAGGGTAATAATCCGACACAGGCTCGTAATGTTTATTACTTAGGTTCTGGTAAATATTATAAGAACGATAAGTTAAAAGAGCAGGTTGATGGTTGCGCAACTCCAATGTATATTGGTCACATGGCGGATGTTCGATACTTAGGTCGACCAAGTGCGAATGAACGAGCGAGTGTCGTTATTCTAAATGAGCCAGACCCATTCATCAGTAAGCTATGGGATTACCAAGATAAGCTAATTGATAAGGTGTACGGTTACGACCACTTAGTTGCATTAACAACAGGTGTGGCAACTAAACCAATGGTCATGGGTTTGATTGAGAACTACGGTTGTGAGTATCTCGCCTCGTCAATGAAAGGGGCGATGTTAAATACAAACATGCAGCGTTTGGATATTAGTCATGTCTTCCACCCACCGCGTAATGCCTTTCTGCTGAATAATCGTTACGATGCTAATGAAGCTGCACTTCGTAGTATCATGGTAGGTGAAACTGATTGGGTGTTAACAGATGCCCGCGCACCTTTAGTTGGATTTGAGAAACCAGCACTTAAGGGAGATGTGGTCACGTATAAGATTAATGTTAATGCTAAGATTAATAGTGACGATATAAACGTTAAGATTAAGCTGGTAATTGGCCGTGATACCCCTGACTTGAAATACGTAGCGACCATGCAAAAGCAAATCAAAAATGTGTGGATTGCCACTAAGCAGATTAACCCACATGCGTTTGAGTATGCGTTTGTAATGGAAACTGAAACTGGTTGGATGTTTTGGCAATGTCCGCAAGGTAGTATCCATTGGTTGCCTACGGTTGGTAATAAAAAGTTAAAGTAACAAAGAAAAGGGGAGTCGCAAAGACTCCCTTTTATTTATTACAGTGTTGTAACACCATCTCAAGTCGCTTATCGGATTTGTCCAGATATTTAGTCAGGTCTTCAACTGTGTGTTGTAACTGAGCGTTAGTAGCGACACTCTTACTTAAGTCATCTTGAAGATCTTCATTCTCATTGCAGACTTGTATATTTTTATTTTGCAATTCGAGTTTTTCCAGCCGACATTGTGCCAAATCGCTCTGTACATCGTTAGCTGTAATAGTTACATCATTACCACGATATTTACTAATGATGTCCATTACAGTTGGATGGGATGCAACCATAACTACCAATGCCACTAATAGAACCACTAATATTAATAGTTCTTTTCCACGGGATCGCTCATTTGCTAAGATCCTACTAAGTAGATCTACTAGTACATTATAAATAACCCTACTCCTTCTATTTTTTATGAATGATTAACCTAGCCTTTTGTTATATATCGGAGTTAACATGAACAAAACACTTGCTGGCTTTGTTCAATGGGATGACCTCATTGACAACCGTAGCTCCAGCGCTATTAACCTGATTGGCGAACTTTCACCAACAGGTCGCACCTTTACCCGTTATCTACGAGAGTACCCAAATGTAGATAATGCTACTCCTAATTACACATTGTTTGTACATAATTATCTCGATGCAAACGACCATATTATTAACACCTCTGTAGAACAACCGCTACAAGATGAAATTTTTGCGGTTACACGTTGGGTGACTACTGCGTCTAGAAATGGTGACATTACCACGAACGTTGATAAGTTCCTACGTGATATTACCTTGGCGTTTGCCGATAAGAAATACGAGTTCAAGTGTGGTGATATTATCACTGATACTTACAACGGTATTACTGTCTACGCGCCTACTTGGTTGCAATGGGAGCGCGGTAACGATGTTCGTTTTAAGTTCTGGTTCTCAGATGAATACTTCCAGCGCCGTAATGGTGGCTACCCGTATTTCGAGTACGTGCACATTGCCCCAGTTGAACCTATTGATCTTTTAACACAAGATTACGATACAGTCAAGCCTTTAATTGATGCGTACACACCTAAGGCGTATCAGGACAAGGTAAACCTAGCGATTGCGGCTAACACACCACCAACTGTTATCCATGTTAATGCGATTAACTGGTACCAACTATCAGACAACCGTATTAACATTCCGGGTGTGAGCTGGACTACACTAGTGTACGGTATTGCTGGTGATAACATTGATGACATCAACACCAGTCTGGTTAAGCACATTCTCGATAACTCAAGCCATGGCGAGGGTGATTGGTCAATCATTCACCCTGAGTTATTTATCCGTGATGAGTACACCATTGTACCGCGTTGGGATAAAGTGGGTATTGACAAGGACATGGAGCGTTACGCTATCTACTCACCATTAGTAAAGCACGGTGACTTGATTTCGTACAACAAGTTCTTTGCGGGTCTAACTCCGGAATGGGTACAGGAAAAAGTTTGCGCCTTCCCTACACTGTGGCAGTCTATTGAATGTCTTGGTTGTGGTAGTCAACGTAACAAGAACTACAACCCTGAGTTTGCTGAGCAGTACAAAGACTACATCATCGCAACTACAGGTACAACTGACTTTGACCGTATGAGTGAAGAAACTCGCTCTATGAAATTAGCAGTGGAAACCATGTTGGTTCATGCTGACCGTTGGGCAGAGGGTTACGTACTTCCGGGTGACATGAACTTGATGGTGCGTGGTGACTATACGTACATCAGCTCTAAAGTAAACAAAGTGTCTATCCATGTGTTAGTACGTAGCTCCTTAGAGAATAAGGTACGATAATGACTGTACTTGGAATGAACGTAGGGTTGTCAGGTAAGTTCCAACTGAAATCCCCGTTTGATGAGAAGTTGCAACAAATCGTATTGGATAATGATTTAGAAGTTAATCTTATCTATACGGTAGTAGCTAAAGAAAGTATCACTAGCGCAGTAACATCCGGTGGTGCTATCCTAGATGACATCTACCTAGAGAATGGTTTGACCGAGGAAGATTACAATCGTGATGTTCTAGATAAGGTTAATATCATTACCTTAGCTGTCGCTGGTTATACTCAGGTTCGCGTACCAGAAAGTTACTTTGAAGCATGGCCTGATGAAGATAATGTTCCTTATTATCAACCGGTCATTGTCATGCCAATCGGCCCATGGGCGATGGATACGGACTTTACGTTTCTAAAGAAACAAGTAGAAGCTGTGGTATCTGATGTTGTTGGGATTGAGAAGTCTGGTGGTTGCTCTGTGCATGGGTTACCAGTAAAAGGCGCAGTATCACGCAGTCAGCATGAGACTATCATGCGTAAGCGTGAGGGCTTGATTAAGACGCGTACCACTGACCGTGCCGAAGCTGCGCGACTTCGTGTTGAGTTAGATGAAGCTAAGAAAGAAATTGTCGCATTACAAGAGATGTTGGCAAAATAACGTAAAGTAGGGGAGCTTAATGCTCCCCTGTTTTTATCTCCCTTTTACTTCGCGCTATTGCGGCGATACTTAAACGTATAAATTGGGTCGATATTTACCCAACTAGAATTAATAGGTGTTATTATAACCGTAATATTACGATCTTCCCAATAGGTATCGGTTAGGGTGATACGGTTATTCTTCACTTCCCAATTGAAAGAACCGCCACTGCTAACATTACTAATACAGTAATCTAAGTCATCATCCCAGACGTTTACTTTTAGACTCCATGGGTTTAGTGACGAATCTAGCTCACCGAAGTACATTGGTTTAACATCTAGTGTTAATACCCATTGACTTGATGATGTATCATCAAAGTTATCACTAACCTTAGTAGCAACGAATGGTGTGAAGAAACCTACATTGCGCACTTTACCGGTGTAAGAACCATGGCTGTTGGTTAGGACACCTTTTACAGTTAATGGTTTTGTTTTATTAGCAACATCACCACTTATTTCACTTGCGGTATATAACGCATCGCGAACTTTGTTTAGTTGCACTGGGTCGTAATGATATAGATGGACACCATCCATCGGAATATCAATAGACTTACCATCGCGTTCAAATCGCCACACCTCGGTGTTATTGTGGTCAATAACATCAGGGTTGCAGCATGGGGCGGAAATCTCCCATTCACCGTACAGTGATTGAATCGCTTGGTTGAGGATGAAGTAACCATCAGGGGTACCGCCTAAATCTTCGGTACTCTTAGGAATGGATGACTCTACGTACGATATACGAACGCTCTTAGCAGTGGATTGTCCTAGCCATTGCATTCGAATGGTGTAGGTGGTTGCAATATTATTAGCCGTATCAATAACGTATTCGGCAACACCAGCATATCGGCGCTTACTGGTTAGTGGTTGGCGATATTCTATTTTAGATAGTGGAATATCCTTATTTTCCCGTGTAGTCACGGTGGTCACGCGGCCATGAGTCGCTAGGATTAGCATTCAACGCACCGTACAACATCAGAGCATGATGGTCGTATTGGTTTAACTCAGTGGTCTTCATTGGCTCAGTGATAGTAACGTCGAGCGTTAGCAATACAACGGGATTTGCGCACCAGTCGTCACGGAAGCGTATCTTCCATTTACTCTTACCAACCGGGAAATTATCGGTGTAGTCACTGATGGTTTTCTCGGTTACTAGGCCACCTGTGGTATACGACTCATGTGTAAACGCGCCATCATTAATAGCAATAGAATAATACACGTTACGATAGTCTTCCGAACCTACCCAGTTGTCATCGTGAGCTGGCCATGGTTGACCTAACCAACGGATGCTAAGTGTACGGGTTGTCTCAATACTATCCCAGTTACCATGTTCCCCAGTTAATATCTCATTAGTTGGTTCGCTAACTAGCAGTTTATACGCCCAACAGATGGTCATGTCACGGTGATCTGAACCTAAATCATTTGATACTGTAACTCGAATTTTGGCATCATCAGGGAAGTTATCAGGATTATCGCCGTAGTGATTTGTAAGAACATTGGTTAGCTGTTCGTGGGTATTTGCCCACCATGGTGTACCAACAAGACGATCAATCACTACGGATGTATTAGTCTTAGCTGATTCAAATGTCCACGTATAAACCAAGTCGTCACTCGGCATTGTAACCATTACTCTCAGATTTGAGAGTTCTTCGCCCGGTGTACCGAAGTACACGATATTCTCAGGCAAATACGAACGGCGGTCGTCAATAACAGGTGGAACCTGTGGGATAACCACATTGGTCACCAAGTTATCAACAAAACGATCTTTATAAGCATCACCTGTTAATTCGGCAAAGTAATGGTTTTCACCCGGGTCAATATACTCTGCACGCAGATCCCATTGAACGCGTAGGTTTTCAAAACCAGTTTCAGTCAGATACTCACGTTGCGCTAAGTAGTCAACACGAATATCAGTGCTATTGTCCCCCAAGTCGAAATCTTTAGGCAATGGAGCACCCAAAATAACGACACGGTAAATGATGTCAACACGAATATCGTCACCCATATTAGCTTCGGTAGGGAAGCTATTAATCTTCTTGCGTTCGTACTTATAAGACCACGATACCGGGATCTCTTTGCGAGTTGTACCATTTACGGATGATAATGTACACACTAACTTCAATGTGGATGGGACATCGACATGCTGCGCAGTATACAACCGGGTCATTGCTTTAGATAAAGATAGATGGTTAACTGTAATCTGCTGAACATTTGCTTTAGCAAACACAGTGGATTTAACACCATCTTCCAGCGTCCAGTTAACATTAACACCTTCTTCATCTGGGTCGGCTGGAACTCCCTTAAGTACAATATTTGCACCAGATCCACGTTTGTATACAACCACGTGCTCACTGAACTTAGATTCTTCTGAGAACTTAGGTGGTTCAACCACAGGCGGTGGATTTAGAATATCATCAATGATACCTTTCCAATCCAGTTCACGAATATCAACATGTGTTAAACATGGTACAATGCGTGGTAGTCTCTCTGAAACATCCTCGGTATAATCCACTACAATGTTCTGATGTGGTACCGTAGTAACGTAACTTTTCTTACGCTGCCAATCAAATGGAATATCAACCACTGACCATTTATCATTCACACGAACGACGTAGTTAACCGCCTCACTACGGTGACTTCGAACTAGACCACCTAACTTAATAGTAGTTGGGAAACGACTATCAATGGTTTCGTGTAAAGTAGTAGCCGCGTATTCAATACGGTTGGTTACTTTGAAGCCTACAACGTAACAGGTATTATTACCAAATAACGTCTTAACTGATTCTTCACTAAATAACACATCCGTAAATACCCCGTCAATCCCATCACGCGGAGCCGGTAGTTTAATATGGAGCAAATCGCGCACTGATAAATAATGCTCAGCTAAATCAAAGCGTGATAGGTCAATCATCATGGTAGTATTACCAATGATGCGTAACTCTGATGTTGTCTTATAAGGTAATAACTTACCATTTAAAACAACGAACAACTCCATGGTCTCAGATAGCATGTCAAAATCGGTTTGCATGGTACAAATCTGACCATCTAGACCAATCTTATCTTTATCCATTTCTGTAACAACCATCTGACCAATAGAACTAAAGTCTAATACGCCGAATGAAGTATAGTTGTTAGCAAGTTGCATTAAGTAGTAACCGTCTTTGATAAACGGCTTTTTATCACGGAATGATAACGGTACAGTCATCCCCGCTATGACGGCAAAGCCCGAGGAAATATCTAAATCGGATTTAACTAAGATATTAGGAGTGGTCGCTCCTAGGTGTCCGCCGGGTTTATAATCTAACGCACTATTTACTGGATAAGCTTTCACCTTACCTGCAATCAGGTCATGGTAGAGGACGCGGTTAATGTCTTCTTTTGTGATGTCAACTTCGGTTGCTTCTGGGATTACTTTATCACCATTCTCGGTGAAGTAATCTACTACTAACTTATTACCAGTGGGTAGTTCAGTAGCTGGTAACGAATACCACTTATCATGTAGTGTTTCGTATAGAACCAGAATACGTTCAACGACATCATCGCTGACGGAAGTAACATCGTTTAAGGTAAGTTTACTCACCCTTACATTAAGCTCGTAAGAGAAGCTAATTCTCTCCAAGCTTAATACGGCTTTAAACTGATACATTTAATACCTCAATTTTTATGTTAACTTAATTTTTAAGGAAATAACGATGGCAAGTATTAACGCTGAATTACCGTTTGATCCTACAGGTAATTCGCCGGATAACTTTTTCTCTAAATCCTATCCTATTGTAAAAACTCCAAAGGGTTTCATACAGCAAATCAAATTGGATCGTGGTTTGTTTTATTTGGATGGGCTGACCGTTACGGTAAGTGGTGGTCGTACTTTAGAGTACGGTAAAGATTACCAACTCGCTAACTACTTTGATCGTATCAAACAGATGACGAATAAGATTGCGGGTTACTCATTAGTTATTACTAATGAAGAACTTGCTAAATCCTATTCCAACTGCACCATTGCGGCACACTTTGTAGGTGGTGAACATTCTCAGTTACCAGATGACTTGTTACCTGATTTAGCAGAGCTTGCTAAGCTAGAGTTTCAAATTGTGTACGATGAGATTCACGATAAGCAATTTTCTTTCCCTGTAACAAGTCATGACTTGGGGATTGATGAAATGAATTGTGGCTTCGACGAGGTACGCGATGCCATTGAAAAAATTCCTCCTGCGATTTCAGAGATCCCAAACCATATTACAAGCATTGATAAGATTGATGGCTTGCAACATGCGCTTGATTTAAAGCTGGATAATTTCGGCACGGTGGTTCAAAACATCGGTATCAGTCAGTTCAAAAAATTAGATGGTTATATCATCTGCCAACTTCCGGTCTTTAATGAACCCGAAGCATTCCGTATTGAAATTGATGTACTCATGACAGGCGGTGAACGCCCAGAGTCTTCTGAGCAAACTTCCAGCTTCACATTGGAAGTTCAAGGTCAATGCGTGGCAACTGGTCAAGGTAATGATACTAAGTGGTTACGTTCTAGTGCGCGTGCGTTAGGTATCTCTGAAAACTTCCGTGTTGCGCTAGGCTACAGCGAAGGGGTCATGGGTGCCCCAGTGATTGCATTCGGCCCATTCAAACCCTTGGTCACCGCATCAGAGCAAGATCGAGTGATTGTCAATGTGAAACGATTTATTCGTTACACCAATTCGATTGACGTTCCTAAACGCTGTTCTTTTACAAACATTCCAAATCTCAATTCCTTCCCTAATGATA
>NW_027216217.1:5000-8957 GCF_042767895.1 Penaeus vannamei | reverse complement strand
TCAACATAATACGTTACTCTATTTGTCCAGATACATTGCTTATATTTATACAAAATTACTTTCGATTGTGACCCATGCAGTAATGACAACGAAAATATATGTCAGAAGGCTTGTTGAGAAGAAATACAGAGAAGATTTTGAATTTATCATAAAGATATTCGAAATAACCGAAATATACATGAAAATAAATATTCGTATAGCGGTTCTTGGCATTTATTTTGATGTCGTCACAGTCCCACTCACAAATCATCGACTACAGCTATGCAACTGTATTTTGATAAATATGCTCGCAAAAAAATAAGCTTTGATTAAACAACAAGAGTTGTAACATCACAGTTTAGGAGCCAATCAAGACACGAACAATCTCAGCAAATAACGACACATCCAACACCCACCAGTGGGTTTCTCGCGACAGCCTGTACAGGTTATATTCCTGTCTGCGTCCCGTACGGAACGACCGAATCTCTCCTTCCCCCCGTCTCTCTCGCGCACAAGAGAGCCAGTAGTTCAGTCCACTCTCAGCTCCTGTGTTATCTTCTCCGTGAACTGATTATCGGGACGTGGAACTTGAAAATTGTGAGTAGCAGCCATTGTGCCACCTGTTTGCTTTTACCATACTGTAATTCAACTACTGCTTCAACTACTACCGTTGCTGCTGTTGCTACTGCTACTACTACTGCTGCTGTTATTACTATTAGTATTATTACTACTACAATTAGAAGTACTACTATTACTAGTACTGCTACTATTATTACTATTATTGAAGCTACTACTACTATTACTAGTACTGCTACTACTATTATTACTATTATTGCAGCTACTACTACTAGTAGTAGTAGTACTATTATTACTATCAATACTACTACTACTTCTACTAATGCTGTTGCTGCTGCTACTACTACTACGTCTACTACTACTACTACCACAACTAATACTATTACTACTAAATACTACTACTACTACTACTATAGCAACAACTACAGCAACTACTACTTCTACTACTACTACTATTTCTACTGCTACTTACTACGTCTACTAATACTACTACTGTTACTTCTAATACTTCTTTTCCCGTTATAACTACAACTATTACTTCAAATACTACTACTACTACTACTACCACTACCAGTACTGCTACTACTACCATTGTTATTTCAGTGGATTATATAATAATACCATGTTACCATGCAAATATGCATATTCTCAAGGCCCACGCACTCCGCTCATATCACGTGACACATTGTCGTCTGGGCTCTTCCACGCCTGCGCATGACGGACAGTGGCGCGCCTCCTCTCTTTCCTGCGCTTCCAGGTCGCTGCACGTGCCTTGGTGCGCTCTTCCTCCTCTACCTATTCCTGGCTAACAAAGGACATAAACAGAGAGAAGCCGCATTTTCTTGGTGCCTTCCACGTGCCCAATTTGCACGGACAAGGACACTCAAGAACTACGACTACTTCTTGTATTGCTGCTACTTCTGCTACTACTACTGTTGTCACTGTCACTACTACTACTTTTACTACTACTGCTACCGTTGCTATTACTACTACTACTATTACTATTACTGCTATTACTTTTGCTACTACTATTACTGTTACTACTATTTCTAATGTTACTGTTACTACTATCACTATTAATACTATTACTACTACTACTATATTTCTACTTCTACAACTGCAATTACTTATTTCCGCTACTATCACTACTACTACATCCTACTACTTTTATTACTATTGTTACTACTACTATTACTATTATTGCTACAATTCTATTACTACTACTACCTCTACTTTTACTACTACTACTATTCTACTATTTCCGCAACACCACCTTCTACTTCTACTATTACCACTAATATTACTATTACTGGTAATATTACTGCTACTTCCACTGCTCTTATTTCTATTACTATTTCTATTACAAGTACTTCTCTTACTACTTATATAGCTGTTACTACTGCTGCTGCTAATACTGCTGCTGCTGATGGTACCACTACTATTGCAACATACTAATATTAATACTGCGCCTCTTACTTTTTCTATTTCTTCTACTACTACTGCTGCTACTATTACTACTACTGTTACGACTGCCGCTACTGATGCATTTACTATTTCTGCTATTACTACTACTATTGATATGGTTACTACTACTTCTATAACGACTGCTACCTCTACTATTACTTCTACTGTTTCCGCTACTAATATTACTACTACTATTACTATTATTACTACTACTATTACTATTATTACTGCTTCTATAACTGCTACGTTTATTACTATTACTGCTTCTATCACCATCAATACTACTTCTGCTACTACTGCTTCTCTTACTGCTGCTATTACTGCAACTACTGCTATTGCTGTTACTACTACTACTTTCACTACAACTTCTCTTGGTGCTGCTGCTAATAATACTCTTGCTACTACTGCTACTGTTTTCCTGCTGCTGCTTCTACTATTACTAATGTAACTGCTATTACCACCACTATAGTGTTACGCTACTTCCTTCCTCAATTATGTAGCATTAGTTTTGCTATCTTTAGAGAGTATTAGTCATTATTACATTTTACCAATTTCATCGATGGTGCTTTTTCCACAACGATTACTACTGTTGTTACTACTGCTACTACAACTACCGATAGCATTACTACTGCTTCTTCTACTACTTCTACTGTTGCTGCTGCTGTTGTTTTTAATATTGTTATTATCACTGCCGTTCCTGCTACAACTACTACTATTTTACTACTACCACTACTTCTACTACTATTTTACTACTACTACTTCTACTACTATTTTACTACTACTACTATTTTTACTATTACGACAGTTACTGCCATCACTACTACTATCACTTATATTGAGTTCATCATTTTTTCTCTACTTGAATTAAAAGTTGGGGTCGATAGAATATTTAAAACTCAATTGGTGGTCGACCGGTTTAAGCAAAATTTGTACCAGTCATTCCTCGAATTTAGTTGTTACATTTTCTATGTATATCCGCCTCCGCTGTTTTAGACATCGGCAATATATCGATATTTTGTTTTATTTTGATAATTTTCACGGCA
The DNA here is from genome assembly GCF_042767895.1 of Penaeus vannamei. Lineage (NCBI taxonomy): Eukaryota > Metazoa > Arthropoda > Malacostraca > Decapoda > Penaeidae > Penaeus > Penaeus vannamei. The sequence goes on along the minus strand of NW_027216217.1, from coordinate 5,895 downwards.
GACACAAAGTATTTATCACTCAAAGTTCTCGCGACGCCTGCGGCTAATGTGTTGCGCGAAGTGAAACAAATTAGAAAAGATATGGAGTCGACTGGACGAAGTTGCCATGTTGAGTCCGCGAACGTGGGAAAAGGTCCGTTTTCTGTTATTCTTTTATAAGGGGAGACTATCGGTAAATAAGGAAAATACCTATCCCCGCTTTTAAAACATTTTTCTTTCGGAGTTTCTGATTAGTAATTATGCTAAAAATTTATTCGTAATTATCCTGAAATAACATGGGGGGGGGGATAAATGTCCCGTAAATAATTGCGCGCGAACTTACCATCGATATGTGCATCCTTTGGAGATTGGAAACTAGTGAATGAGTCTTCCGGATATGACCTTATTGCAGAAACCGCAACACAATATGTATATCCATAAATGGATCTTTTTTTAATGCGCAGATACGTACATGTGTGTGTATTCGTGTACGTGTACATGTGCAAACGCATATCCATCTATTCATTCATTCATCAATCTAGACATCCATCTATTTATAGACATCCAGATATTCAGAATAATTATATGTTTATTGATTCTCATGTAGCCAGGGGCTGTAATTAAACACTGAAGGGAACCGTCCCTGGCGGTGTGGGGGGAGGGGGGTGAATTTGGGGGTGAGTGGTCGAAAATGAGTTATGGTCAGTTTCATATTCGTATACGAGTGTAGAATTACCCACGTGAAGGTAAACTCCTGCAACGTGTGTGTGTGTGACTATATTCTCTATGAATTACCCATACAATGCTTAGTATGATGCAGTCCAATAATTCTTTGGGGAAACCCTACAGATGGCATCTAGCGGGAAGCAGTGGCAGTGCCAGCTGTTCTCCCCATCTGAGCGCCTGGCCTACCTGC
>NW_027216214.1:5000-8955 GCF_042767895.1 Penaeus vannamei | reverse complement strand
GGAAGGGATTAGAGGGAGGGAGAGGGATGGAAGGGATTAGAGGGAGGGAGAGGGATGGAAGGGATTAGAGGGAGGGAGAGGGATAGAAGGGATTAGAGGGAGGGAGAGGGATAGAAGGGATTAGAGGGAGGGAGAGGGATAGAAGGGATTAGAGGGAGGGAGAGGGATAGAAGGGATTAGAGGGAGGGAGAGGGATAGAAGGGAATAGAGGGAGGGAGAGGGATAGAAGGGAATAGAGGGAGGGAGAGGGATAGAAGGGAATAGAGGGAGGGAGAGGGATAGAAGGGAATAGAGGGAGGGAGAGGGATAGAAGGGAATAGAGGGAGGGAGAGGGATAGAAGGGAATAGAGGGAGGGAAAAGGATAGAAGGGAATAGAGGGAGAGGTATAGGGTAGTGGTTCTCAAACTTTTCTGGTCGTTACACAATTTTCATACAGGATACTTGTCCATGGCTCACCGCTAGGTATAACACATAACTACAGTGACCACAGTCCTACATTTATTGGGTCCATTTATGAACCCTCTAGCAATTACCGTAATTTTATTGATGCCATGCAAAAAAAAAGTTGTAACAATGGCATTTTTAAATGATGCTAAAGAAATTCAATAATATAATGCACCAGTATACTGTAATAAAAAAGGGATATATTGCTGGAGGCTGTTTCAACAATAAATACACGAAACAAGATAAAACAAAATTCCGCTGATTGACTCTTCAATCATCGGAATTTTGTCAACTAATGCCTACCCACAAAATCCCATTAGTTTTATACACGCATCGTATCCTCAGATTATGGCCCTCTGTATTCTGCTATATGGCCCCCAGGGGGCCAAGGCCCAGTTTGGGAACCACTGGTATAGGGAGAGGTATAGAGAGAGGGAGAGTGAGACACCTCTCAGACCTCCTGAATTAAGTCATTCCCAGCAAATCGAGAAGCCGCTCTATCCCATATGTGGCCACTCCCCTACACCTTCCCTCCCCCCTGCAGGCACCCGACGATGTGCGGAGGGGAGGATGACCACCTCATGCTTCCTCTCCAGGAGCCCTTCAAACCCCCTCCTGTGAGGCTGGACTCGAGCGGCGCCAGGGTGTACTCCGTCGCCAAGGAGGAGCTGAACAAGATTACCGAGGAAGTTCCTCCACTTTTCCAGGTAGTTTGCTCCCGTCGAAGTGCAGTGCTCAGGATACAAGTCGAGCATTATTTAATTCTTTTCATCAACAATGAGCAGGTTGTCAGGTGATTAATCAGACCTTGTTAATGAGGATGGATACAGAATGTTATTTGATTAGCTTCCTTTATAGAATAGTGTAATTAAAGAAATTATCAAACAATTAGCAGATTGTTACAGCATACTGATTCAACTTTGAATAAATTTTCTCTTGCCTCCAGATCGCAAACGTTTAGTGATCCATTATTCTGAGAATCTTTGACCGAGTTTTATTAATTTTATTTAACTGCATGTAATTATTTTGTAAATATATTTTGTGGATGTGAAAATCAGGAATCTTTTTACATCGTATCGTCAAGAATTAAGACACCAGCCGAAGGAAGGTAATGATTATTTGTGCATATGAACATTAATAAATATGATTATTATAATAGCGAAGATAATAATAATAATAGTAATTTTAATAGGATTGCAGATAAAGCTAATGTTAAAAGCTTGCACTTAGTGATTTTTATTCCCAGGCCAGCACCCTCAGAAGTTTACAACAGCAGTCCCTAAAGTAAGAATCCCTTTCCAGGCAATTCAGGGTCACGTCGACGGCCTGGTAGAGTTACTGGACTTGCTTCGACAGAATCCTGAGTCTGTGCATCTCCGGCATGATCAAGACACACCCCTCCACGCCGCCTGCCACGCCCACAACCTCCCCGCTCTTACGGAATTGCTTGTTAGAGGAGCCCAGGTGTGTTATTAGCCATTTGATTATGTATGCTTTAGTTTTTTTTCCTGCTATTTAGGGATTGTGAAGGGATTTCGTTTGGCTACTGCTCTTCGGATCTGATCTTCATGAAATAATTTCTGTTGGTTTCAACAATTGTCTTTGTCTACAGGTAGAGGTACTTGACGGCCAAGGAAACACCGCCCTCCACGTGGCCGTGCGCGAGGGCTGGCACGAGGGGGTGGAGGAGCTGCTCCGGCGAGGGGCGTCGCCGAACACGAAGAGCCAGCCCCCGCCGGCGTGTAAACAGTATCCCGTAGAGACGCCTTTCCATGCTGCTGTCAGGCGGGGGGACAACGTGTCCACTACGCTTATCTTGCAGTATCGGCCGGACTTTTGCCTTAAGGATAATGAGCATTGTTCTGTCTTGCATCTCGCCGTCCAGACTCACAATATTACATTGCTGAGGCGGTTGTTGCAGGAAAAAAGCTGTTCAGATACATTTGCTGCTGTGGACGTCAGGGGAAACACTGTGTTGCATACAGCCTTGTCGCGCAAGTGTAGTGAAGACGAACTTCACATTCTTGAAATCATTAAGGATTTGGTCGGTTTAGGCCTTAACTTGAATGTGAGCAACCAAATGGGAGAGACACCATTGTTCCTGGCTTTGCGTATGCGACTAACCCGTGTCGTGAAATGGTTGCTGTCTAGAGGTTCGGATCCCCGAAGTATTAATTACCAAGACCAGACTGTTCTGCACGCCGCATGTGAGGCAGGAAGTGCCTTGTCCCTAAAGCATCTTCTCAGCGTATATGGTCTAAACAATCTCTTGTTTGCAGCAGACAAAGAAGGTCACGAGCCTTTCCACATGGCAGTGTTCAGTGGCTCTCTGGAATGCTGCGAAATATTACTTGATAATGGAGATCACCTGACGATCCGCGACAGAGAAGGAAGATCGAGGTTCTCTTACGTCATCGAGTATCTCCCTATGGCTTCCAGACTCCTCACCAGGGTCTTTGATTCCAGGATACGCCTCGTAAATGAGCCAGCAGACAATCCGGAATTTAACGTGACTTTAGACTACTCCGTACTGATGTCGAGGCATGACCAGGAGTGTTGCATTGTGCCAGAACTTGCCAAAAGTAGTCTGCATGCTCTCTTACTTCACCCTCTCGTTGAAAGTTTCTTGTACTTTAAGCTGTGGATTCTCAACTACCTCAGGTTCTTCAACTGGTGCTTCGTTTTCTTGTATATGGTTATCCACACTGCCTTTATGGTTGTAGTCTTTTATGAACCCCGGATATTTGAATACTACCATGAGCTGTTGGATAAGTTCTATGCTCTTCACATCTTTCTGTTTGTAATGACGACAACCCCTGCTTTGTTGAAGTTCTTCATCAGTCCTAAAAAGTATATACTTAGGATTGAAGTAATTTTCGAAATAATTGCATTAGGGGGAGTCCTATGTGCCTTTTTATCCCAATATCGAGCACACCAGCTTCAAATAAAAGAAAAAACATCCAACACTGTTGTTAATGAGGATGATATTGGGTCTTTCTCCGTCAACCGCGTTGCAGGTGCGGCATCAACATTTTTCGGATGGATTTTGCTGCTAGTCCTAACAGGAAAAACCTATTCTTTTGGTATTTATTATCATATTTTTAATCTCATTTTGCAGAAAGCTTTCGCTATCTTCATTTCGCTCTTGTGTTTATTTGTTGGAATTGTGGGAAGTTTCTATCTAGTTCTACCGGAGCCAGTATATCCAACCACAGTATCATCAGCTTCACACGCATGGGAGCACGCAGTTCAAAGCAGGATAGGATTGACTCTGACGCTGTTGTTCATCATGATTTTGGCTTTTCTTTTTGGCATATTGGGAGTTTTGCTTTTGAGTCTCGTGGGCAGGGAGTTTGCAGAATTTCATCGTCTTGGTGAACTCCAGCTGTTAGTCGTAAGAGCGTCGGACGTCGAGGATTACCAACACCTGCTAAAAATCTTCCGCAGTTGCCATTGCTCTCATCATTTTCTCTGCGCACTTTTGAAGAGGATTTGCAGTGTTTCTGAGAT
>NW_027216208.1:0-8937 GCF_042767895.1 Penaeus vannamei | reverse complement strand
AATGGCAAGGTTTTGGGTTCGCGCTCCCCCCCCCCCTCCCATCACTCGACTTAGCTGTGTACTATATATATATATATATATATATATATATATATATATATATATATATATATATATATGTATATATATATATATATATTTATATATATAAACATGTATTTGCATATGTATATATATATATATATATATATATATATATATATATATATATATATATATATATAGAGAGAGAGAGAGAGAGAGAGAGAGAGAGAGAGAGAGAGAGAGAGAGAGGTATATACATGTGTGTGTGTTTGAATGTGCACATGTATACATATGCGAGTATCTTCCTCTTTATAATTATCCGAAACTGCGCACAGGACATGGGCTTTAACTTCGTCATGCACCTCCACTTCAAAGAAGTTAAAAAGACAAAGTTTTCCTTTTGGCCATATTGCACTCAGCGAAAATGGAAGTGAGGAAAAATCGATGACAAGAAGATAATTATCATTCTGTTCCTATTCCTTCTTCATTTGAGAACATGGAACAGAAAAATGTAACACACGAGTGGAAAGAATAAATGATGAAAATAGTATAATGCAAAAAACTTGATAAAAGTGTGAATGAGAGATAGAGTGGAGGAAAGGAGAATGAAAAGAATAAAGAAGAGAAGGTTGGAATTAGAAGAGGGAAAGGAAGAGAAGAGGAATCAGGAGATGGACAGGACGGGAAGAGGATTTAGGAGAGGAAAAGGAGAAGAAAGAAAGGAAATAGAATCAGGAGAAGGAAACGGGGGCAAGAATAGAGAAGAAAAAAGGGAGAGCGAAAGAAGAAAGAGAAGAAAAAAACGAAATGAGATCGAGAATAAGAGACATAAGAGAATGAAAAAAAGAAAAGAAGGGGAGAAAAAACGCCAAGTCGAACGAACGAAGAAATGGAAGAAAAACAAAGAAAACAAAGAATATAGTCATAAGGAAAACAGAAATAAAATGATGGGAGTAGGAAGAAATTTGACACGAACGAAGGGAACTATAAATAAAATATTCTCAGAGAAGGGGAAAAGGTTGAAACAACTCGAAATTCAATCTGCCAAATTCTCCTATTTCTACGAAATCTTTTCAGAACGCAATTCAGATTCGCTTGACATGAGACAAACATCTGCTTTTCTTGAAGACTACCGTAATTTTAAGCCCTGGAAATAGGTTTACAGGTCGTAGTATAGCGTTACATTGCCCTTCGAGTCCTGTAAAATGCTCATTCCCTAACAGGTTCACGACCTGCCCGAGTTCCTGCGAGGCGGAGTGAGGGACCAGACCACCCATGTCATCGTCAGGTTCCGCTCGTCGAGGAGGGCGTCCCTAGCTAAGGCTAAGGTGCGGCGCTCCACCGTCGAGGAACCCAGGTGAGGGGCGCTGGGGATTCGTGCGCTTCTTCTGTTTGTTTGTCAGTCTCTCTCTCTATCTATTTCTTTTTTTTCTCATTCTCTCTGTCTGTTTATGTGGCAGTCTCTCTCTCTATCTATCTATCTATTTCTTTTTTTCTTTCACTCTGTCTGTCAGTGTCTCTCTCTATCTATTCCTTTTTTTTCTCTCACTCTCTCTGTCTGTCGGTTTATCTGTCTCTCTCTCTCTCTCTCTCTCTCTCTCTCTCTCTCTCTCTCTCTCTCTCTCTCTCTCTCTCTCTCTGTGTCTCTCTCTCTCTCTCTCTCTCTCTCTCTCGCTCTTCCTCTCTCTTTCTCTCTATATATGTGGATATATGTATGTCTATGTTCGTGTTACTCATCATCCTTACCTCTCGCCGTCCCTCCGCCAGCACTTCCTCGATCGACGAAGAGGGCGACGAGGAGGAGAGCGATGAGACGGACGCCCCCGCCACCCACGTCTTGGCTCGGGCCGCCCACGACACCGCCAGCGTGTGCAGCGACCCTGTCCCTTCACTCAGCCTGCCTACTGTGGACGGAGGTCACGCTAACAACCGATCTTATCCCAGGTAAATTCAGGCTCTTCTGGGCTCGCATGCTGGGTCAAGAAGGTCAAGGGGCGTTACGTTTATACAGATGATTTCATTGATGACCGATGAATGAATGAATTTAAGTTGGCATCTGATCATATGTTATGCGCGTAGGGGCGTGAGAGAAACGCGTTGTACCAGTAACAACCTAGGCGTGCATGGAACGACTAATACAACTGTGTTACATTCACTACATCACTGTCGTTTCAGTGGAGTTAGGCAAGAATGACAAACATGGCAAGACTTTATTCCTATGGGTATTTATTGACTAATCTTCATGAATGAATGTGTGTTTCGAGGTTTGTTGATTAATAATACATACACGTCTCAAGCAACGTGAAGGCCGTTCATGTTGAGTCAGCGATTTTGAAGGCATGGGTACCGGAAGACTGGAGACAGAACGAAGTGGAAAAAGTCTGGGGAAGACCTATGGCCAACAGCGGATTTAACAGAGGAGGCTTAAAGAATATAATAAAATAGAATGATGCATGGACCTTTGATTCAGCTCGGTCCTTGAGATTCTGGGCGTCGCAACCTCCCCCCCCCCCAAAAAAAAAAAAAAAAAAAAAAAAAAAGATTTAGAGAATGATTCCGGGTAGAACGACTTATTCTTGTTTCATCCAAATGAACAGAATTCCATATTCGGTTGGGGGTATTTTTGAGGGCCATAATTGCATGCATTATATTTCCAAGAGGAATTAGATTCTTCGTGTAGACGTAGCTGAAGAAATCTCGATTTGTAGTTGTCCACCGGAACAGAATTCTATTTTTGTTTTGATTTTCTGTTCTTTTTTCTCTCTCTCCTCTTGATCCTGCTTCTCCCGTTTCTCCCTGCTTCTCCATCATCCATTCCTCTTTCTCCTCGTCGCCTTTTCCTTCCACCTCCTCCTTCTCTCCCTTCTCTCTTAACCACAATGAAAGTGTGATTATAGGATGCAGAAAGTAATGAATAGCAAAGAAGGAGGGACCTTTGTGTGTGTTTCTCAAACATCTTACTAATAAATGAAGTTCGAAACTCTTTTTTTCTCTCTCCTTCCTCTTGTGAAAACGAGAGAGTGAGAGAGATAACAAAATAGAAAGGTCACGGTGAACTAAATCCTCAATATGTTGAAATAATTCTCTAGACCGCCCTGAAATATGTAAATTTATGCATGATTATCTTGAACGATGTAGCCAAATTTTAAATCTAAATTTATCCTAAATTTAGCCTAAACTAAAGGCAAGATGAGAACCATTCTGTCCAAACTTACTTGATCTAAGTCTAACAAAATAATCCTGAAATACTATTTTAACGATATGACTTGCCTAATGAAGATAAGTCTTCACCTAAAGTCATCTGATCGATCCTAACTTAACTAACCTTAATATCATGATCTCTCTCTCTATCTCTGTGAATATATATATATATATATATATATATATATATATATATATATATATATATATATATATATATAGAGAGAGAGAGAGAGAGAGAGAGAGAGAGAGAGAGAGAGAGAGAGAGAGAGAGAAAGAAAGAAAGAAAGAAAGAAAGAAAGAAAGAAAGAGAGAGAGAGAGAGAGAGAGAGGTACACATAACTCCTCCAAAAATTGATTTACATTTTTTCTTGTTCTCCTCGTCCTTGCTCCTGCACCCCCCGCACCCCAGCAGCCCGAGGGTGACGACCGCCGTCCGCCGCAACTCCTCGACCGGCATCCTGGCGGAGACGTCGCCCCTCGCCCTGGCCACCGCCCACGCCCTGCTCTCCCCCCGCAACGGTGCCAAACGCCCCGCACGGGCGCCCTCGCCCGACATGGACGCTGTCTACCACGGCCGCTCCATCACGCCCACCATCGCTGAGTTGCTGGCCGGAGGTAAGGGCGACTACGCGTGTTTGTGTGTGTGACAGTGTGTGTGTGTGTTTGTGACAGTGTGTTTGTATGTGTTTGTGACAGTGTGTTTGTATGTGTTTGTGACAGTGTGTTTGTATGTATGTGTGTGTTTGTGACAGTGTGTGTGTGTGTGTGATAGTTTCTGTGTGTGTGACACTGTGTGTGTGTTTGTATGTGTGTGTTTGTGACAGTGTGTTTTCGTTTGTGTGCGTAGCAAGAAGTATCAAAAGTATTTGTCCCAATAATAACCATAATGATAGCAGAATGGTAGCAGAAGCAGCAATGATGACATAACTATTAACTTAATTATGAATATAAAATTATTATCAATTTTGGGAACTAGTATTCATCAAGCAATTATTGACATCATTATCAGTGTCAATCAGTTTGTTAAGATTGTGCGAGGAGCGACCCAATGAATATTCCACATCCGGACACGCACATACCCAGAAACGAACGCATATCTATCAGCCTGTTCATTATCTACCGGACGGATATATAGAGATCACTGTATCCCAATCAGACAGAAAGATTCGGACCTCGCCCAATCTTAACCAAACCGCCCGCCCGCCATTTCTCCAACATATTTACGGTCATCTCCCCCCGCCCGCCCGCCTACCCGCCCACAGTGTCGCCAGTCGCCCGCCCGCAGCTCGCCACCCGCTCCAGCACGCCCGACTCCCTGGCACGTGCCCGAATGCCCCGCTCGCTCAGCGCCCTCGAGTCGTACCACCGCTCCTCGCCGCTCGCCCTCGATCTCCCGTCCCGAAGCAAGAGCGTCCTCGACAAGCCCTCTGCCGCTCCAGGGTGAGGCTGCTCTTCTCGTATCTATATGTATATATATGCGTGTGCTTGTGTGCCTTTGTGCTGCTTTGTTCATTCGATCATCCATGCTCATTTACTCTTTTATCTAATGATTATTTCACAGACACAACAGGCAATGCTCTCTCAGACCAACCACAGAATCCGAGCCTTTCTCCACCCAAACAGAATCCAAAACAAATTAATTTCTCTCGTTTATCTCATCACCGAAAAAAAAAATTAACAGATCAACGCCAACGAGAAGTCAGAGTCTGGACTTGAAGGACTTGACGGACGGCCACAGAAACGACGAGGTCCTCCACCTGTACACGCTCTCCACGTCCACTCTCCTCTTCCACCTGCTCCACTCGCTCTGGGTCGCGTCCACTCTGGTGAGCTGATGTTCCACTCGCTAGGTGGAGAGGAAGTGGATATGGAATGTTAAAAATTAGTGTTGCTTCTGTTTTATTTCATTTGTTGTTGGAGAGGGAGTAAATATGGGATGTAGAAATTACTGTTTCTGTTGTATTCCATTTGTTGCTGTTGTTGTTATTGTTGTTTTTGGTGCGTCTGTTTATTTATTATGTGATAAAGAGATTCATCGGCCAATTGATCTATGTGTTTCCCTGTGCATGAAATCAATATGTAAAACAGACATGGATTCTTAGTAAATCAAACGTATGCCTCTGACCCAAATATCTTAAAATCAGCTAGTATATCTTGTAAATTTATTATGAATTTAAATTTAAGTGTATCATGAACTTTAAAAAGAAAAACAAAGCCAATATCCTTAAACGTACAAAATAATAAGAATAAGAATAAGAATAAGAACAATAATGAGAACAATAATAAGAACAACAGTAATAATAATAATGATACTAATGATAATAATAATAATAATAATAAATGAAAACGTGAGAAAACCAACACAACAAACTATACAGTCAAACCCCCGTTCCCCCAACACAAAACAATAAAACCCCCGTTCCCCAACACAAAACAATCAAACCCCGTTCCCCCAAACACAAAACAAACAAACAAACCCCCGTTCCCCAACACAAAACAATCAAATCCCCGTTCCCCCAACACAAAACAATAAAACCCCCGTTCCCCCAAACACAAAACAAACAAACAAACCCCCGTTCCCCCAACACAAAACAATAAAAACCCCGTTCCCCCAACACAAAACAATAAAAACCCCGTTCCCCCAACACCTACCAATAAAACCCCCGTTCCCCCAACAAAACAATAAAACCCCCGTTCCCCCAACACAAAACATTAAAACCCCCGTTCCCCCAACACAAACCAATAAAACCCCCGTTCCCCCAACACAAAACAATAAAAAAAAACCGTTCCCCCAACACAAAACAATAAAAAACCCGTTCCCCCAACACAAAACAATAAAACCCCCGTTCCCCCAACACAAACCAATAAAACCCCCGTTCCCCCAACACAAACCAATAAAACCCCCGTTCCCCCAACACAAACCAATAAAACCCCCGTTCCCCCAACAAAACAATAAAACCCCCGTTCCCCCAACACAAAACAATCAAATCCCCGTCCCCCCAACACAAAACAATAAAACCCCCGTTCCCCCAACACAAACAATAAAACCCCCGTTCCCCCAACACAAAACAATAAAACCCCCGTTCCCCCAACACAAACCAATAAAACCCCCGTTCCCCCAACATAAACCAATAAAACCCCCGTTCCCCCAACACAAAACAATAAAACCCCCGTTCCCCCAACACAAACCAATAAAACCCCCGTTCCCCCAACAAAACAATAAAACCCCCGTTCCCCCAACACAAAACAATCAAATCCCCGTCCCCCCAACACAAAACAATAAAACCCCCGTTCCCCCAACACAAACCAATAAAACCCCCGTTCCCCCAACACAAAACAATAAAACCCCCGTTCCCCCAACACAAACCAATAAAACCCCCGTTCCCCCAACATAAACCAATAAAACCCCCGTTCCCCCAACACAAAACAATAAAACCCCCGTTCCCCCAACACAAACCAATAAAACCCCCGTTCCCCCAACACAAACCAATAAAACCCCCGTTCCCCCAACACAAACCAATAAAACCCCCGTTCCCCCAACACAAAACAATAAAACCCCCGTTCCCCCAACACAAACCAATAAAACCCCCGTTCCCCCAACACAAACCAATAAAACCCCCGTTCCCCCAACACAAAACAATAAAACCCCCGTTCCCCCAACACAAAACAATAAAACCCCCGTTCCCCGAACACAAACCAATAAAACCCCCGTTCCCCCAACACAAAACAATAAAACCCCCGTTCCCCCAACACAAAACAATAAAACCCCCGTTCCCCCAACACAAAACAATAAAAACCCCGTTCCCCGAACACAAAACAATAAAACCCCCGTTCCCCCAACACAAAACAATAAAACCCCCGTTCCCCCAACACAAAACAATAAAACCCCCGTTCACCCAACACAAAACAATAAAACCCCCGTTCCCCCAACACAAAACATTAAAACCCCCGTTCCCCCAACACAAACCAATAAAACCCCCGTTCCCCCAACACAAAACAATAAAACCCCCGTTCCCCGAACACAAACCAATAAAACCCCCGTTCCCCCAACACAAAACAATAAAACCCCCGTTCCCCCAACACAAACCAATAAAACCCCCGTTCCCCCAACACAAAACAATAAAACCCCCGTTCCCCCAACACAAACCAATAAAACCCCCGTTCCCCCAACACAAAACAATAAAACCCCCGTTCCCCCAACACAAAACAATAAAACCCCCGTCCCCCCAACACAAACCAATAAAACCCCCGTTCCCCCAACATAAACCAATAAAACCGCCGTTCCCCCAACACAAAACAATAAAACCCCCGTTCCCCGAACACAAAACAATAAAACCCCCGTTCCCCGAACACAAACCAATAAAACCCCCGTTCCCCCAACACAAAACAATAAAACCCCCGTTCCCCCAACACAAAACAATAAAACCCCCGTTCCCCCAACACAAAACAATAAAAACCCCGTTCCCCGAACATAAAACAATAAAACCCCCGTTCCCCCAACACAAAACAATAAAAACCCCGTTCCCCCAACACAAACCAATAAAACCCCCGCAACACAAAACCCTCCAAACCGCCGCCAACACGCCACCTCCTCCTCTGAAGGTCCTCCTCGAACAGAAACAGACGCAGACCGCCGCCCGTCTCCGGCCCGCCCTCCACGACGTCTCGCACGAACGGACACTCGACCTCACCTTCGGCCAGCTGAGGAACGAGCTCCTCACGTCCGCGTCGCTGGAGGAGCAGTTCTCCGTCCTGCAGGAGCTCCAGCAGGGGGTCGTCAAGTACAGCACCATCAGGAGGCTCGTGTGGAGGGTGGGTTCTTGTGCTATGAGTCGGGGGGGGGAGGGGGGGTACGTGGATTATACATATATATGTACATGTATACGTAAATACATACGTATATACATACATATTATCTATCTATATGAGCGACTGCGACCGCGTGTGTGTGTGAGAATGTGTGTGTACATACATACGTACATGATATATATAAGTATATATATATATATATATATATATATATATATATATATATATATATATATATATATATATATATATATATATATATATACATGTATATATATACATGTGTATGTATATATATATATATATATATATATATATATATATATATATATATATATATATATATATTGATGCTATAAAAAGGAGATGGAAGGAATATTTTGAAAACTTAATGAATGTAGAGAACCCAAGAGTGGAAACAGGAGCGGGCTTACCAACAGAGAGGAGGACTGATAACATATCACGTAGAGAAGTGGAAAAGGCGCTGAGATTAATGAAATCAAACAAAGCTGTTGGACCAGATAACATCCCGATAGAAGCATGGAAAAGCCTTGGGGAGGCTGCTGTAGATGTTTTGTGGGATCATTTAAATAAAATATATGAGCAAGAGAAAATTCCATCGGAGTGGAGGAAGAGCACTATTGTGCCCATATATAAACAGAAGGGTAACATCCAGGACTGCACTAACTACAGGGGAATTAAATTGATCTCACATACAATGAAGCTTTGGGAGAGGACTATTGGAATGAGGATCGAGGCTGAAACGGTCATCAGTGAGAACCAGTTTGGATTTGTTAAGGGAAGACAGACATCAGATGCTATTTTTGCCTTAAGACAGACAATGGAAAAGTACAGGGAGAAACAGAAGGGACTGCACATGGCTTTCATTGACCTCGAGAA
>NW_027216204.1:0-2500 GCF_042767895.1 Penaeus vannamei | reverse complement strand
AGACAACCTCTAGGGGGACCTTCTGGGGCTCATAGACCACCTCTTGGGCGTCCTTCTCGGGATCATAGACTACCTCTTGGGAGTCCTTCTGGGGCTCATAAACCACCTCTTGGGCGACCTTCTGGGGCTCATAGACCACCTCTTGGGCATCATTTTAGGGCTCATAGACCACCTCTTGGGCGTCATTTTAGAGCTCATAGACCACCTCTTGGGCATCATTTTAGGTCTCACAGACCACCTCTTGGGCATCAGTTTAGGGCTCATAGAGCACCTCTTGGGCGTCCTTCTCGGGCTCATAGACCACCTCTTGGGCGTCCTTCTCGGGCTCATAGACCACCTCTTGGGCGTCATTTTAGGGCTAATAGACCACCTCTTGGACGTCATTTTAGGGCTCATAGACTACCTCTTGGGCGTCATTTTAGGGCTCATAGACCACCTCTTGGGCGTCATTTTAGGGCTCATAGACTACCTCTTGGGCATCATTTTAGGGCTCATAGACCACCTCTTCGGCGTCCTTCTCGGGATCATAGACCACCTCTTGGGCGTCATTTTAGGGCTCATAGACCACCTCTTGGGCGTCATTTTAGGGCTCATAGACCACCTCTTGGGCGTCCTTCTCGGGATCATAGACCACCTCTTGGGCGTCATTTTAGGGCTCATAGACTACCTCTTGGGCGTCATTTTAGGGCTCATAGACCACCTCTTGGGCGTCATTTTAGGGCTCATAGACCACCTCTTGGGTAATCTTCTGGGGCTCATAGACCACCTCTTGGGCGTCCTTCTCGGGCTCATAGACCACCTCTTGAGCGTCCTTCTCGGGCTCATAAACCACCTCTTTGGCGTCTTTCTCGGGCTCATAGACCACCTCTTGGGCGACCTTCTGGGGCTCATAAACCACCTCTTGGGCGACCTTCTGGGGCTCATAGACCACCTCTTGGGCGTCCTTCTTCGGCTCGTAGACCACCTCTTGAGCGTCATTTTAGGGCTCATAGACCACCTCTTGGGCGTCATCTTAGGGGACATAGAACACCTCTTGGGCGTCCTTCTGGGGCTCATAGACCACCTCTTGAGCGTCATTTTAGGGCTCATAGACCACCTCTTGGGCGTCATTTTAGGGCTCATAGACTACCTCTTGGGCGTCCTTCTCGGGATCATAGACCACCCCTTGGGAGTCTTTCTCGGGATCATAGCCCACCTCATGGGCGACCATCTGGGGCTCATAGACCACTTCTTGGGCGTCCTTCTCGGGCTCATAGACCACCTCTTGGGCGACATTCTGGGGCTCATAGACCACCTCTTGGGCGTCCTTCTCGGACTCATAGACCACCTCTTGAGCGTCATTTTAGGGCTCATAGACCACCTCTTGGGCGTCTTTTTAGGGCTCATAGCCCACCTCTTGGGCGTCCTTCTCGGGCTCATAGACCACCTCTTGGGCGTCCTTCTTGGGCAAAATCATCACAATAGGAGAGGTGAACCTAGAGGCAACACCGGCAGCTCCTCACCTCTCTGAATGAGAGGTGGAGCATGGAACATTGCTATTCCTGAAAGCGTCTTCAAACTAACAAAATTAAGAGGATGAGTGATGAAGACAGCGATGAAGGTCCTTCATTTCCTAAACGCCAATTCGACGCAGAAAAGGATTATGATGGAGAAATATCTGATGAAAGTGAAACGTCTAGGAGGAACATGTGCTTCCTTTCATGAGGGAGGGAGACATGTGCTTCCTTTCAATGAGTGAGGGAGAGACATGTGCTTCCTTTCATGAGTGAGGGAGGGACATGTGCTTTCTTTCATGAATGAGGAAGAGACATGTGCTTCCTTTCATGAGTGAGGGAGAGACATGTGCTTCTTTTTATGCGTGAGGGAGAGACATGTGCTTCCTTTCATAAATGAGGAAGAGACATGTGCTTCCTTTCATGAGTGAGGAGACATGTGCTTCCTCTCATGAGTGAGGGAGAGACATGTGCTTTCTTTCATGAGTGAAAGACATGTGCTTCCTTTCATGAGTGAGAGACATGTGCTTCCTTTTATGAGTGAGAGACATGTGCTTCCTTTCATGAGTGAGAGACATGTGCTTCCTTTCATGAGTGAGGAACAGACATGTGCTTCCTTTCATGAGTGAGAGACATGTGCTTCCTTTCATGAGTGAGAGAGAGACATGTGTTTCCTTTCATGAAGGATGGAGAGACATGTGCTACCTTTCAGTGAGTGAGGGAGAGACATGTGCTTCTCTCATGAGTGAGGGAGGGACATGTATTTCCTTTCATGAGTGAGGGAGAGACATGTGCTTCCTTTCATGAGGGAGGGAGAGACATGTGCTTCCTTTCATTCAGTGAGGGAGAGAAATGTGCTTCCTTTGATGAGGGAGAGAGAGACATGTGCTTCCTTTATATGAGTGAGGGAGAGAAATGTGCTTTCTTTCATGAGTGAGAGACATGTGCTTCCTTTCATGAGTGAGTGAGAGACATGTGCTTCCTTTCATGAGGGAGGGAGAGACATG
>NW_027216201.1:0-2500 GCF_042767895.1 Penaeus vannamei | reverse complement strand
AGAGTGATTTACGATCAAGTTTATGTGAAAAAACGAAATTTGGAGTCTCCTGGATAAATTTGAGCCTAACCTAACCTTACCTAACCTAACCAACGTAACCTAACCTAACCTCCCCAAATTGCAGGTACTGTAACCTATCGTGGATTAGAGTGATTTACGATCAAGTTTATGTGAGAAAACGAAATTTGGAGTCTCCTGGTTAAATTTGAGCCTAACCTAACCTAACCTAACCTAACCTAACCTAACCTAACCTAACCTAACCTAACCTAACCTAACCAACGTAACCTAACCTAACCTCCCCAAATTGCAGGTACTGTAACCTATCGTGGATTAGAGTGATTTACGATCAAGTTTATGTGAGAAAACGAAATTTGGATTCTCCTGGTTAAATTTGAGCCTAACCTAACCTAACCTAACCTAACCTAACCTAACCTAACCAACGTAACCTAACCTTCCCTCCCCAAATTGCAGGTACTGTAACCTATCGTGGATTAGAGTGATTTACGATCAAGTTTATGTGAGAAAACAAAATTTGGAGTCTCCTGGTTAAATTTGAGCCTAACCTAACCTAACCTAACCTAACCAACGTAACCTAACCTAACCTCCCCAAATTGCAGGTACTGTAACCTATCGTGGATTAGAGTGATTTACGATCAAGTTTATGTGAGAAAACGAAATTTGGAGTCTCCTGGTTAAATTTGAGCCTAACATAACCTAACCTAACCTAACCTAACCTAACCTAACCAACGTAACCTAACCTAACCTCACCAAATTGCAGGTACTGTAACCTATCGTGGATTAGAGTGATTTACGATAAAGTTTATTTGAGAAAACGAAATTTGGAGTCTCCTGGTTAAATTTGAGCCTAACCTAACCTAACCTAACCTAACCAACGTAACCTAACCTAACCTCCCCAAATTGCAGGTACTGTAACCTATCGTGGATTAGAGTGATTTACGATCAAGTTTATGTGAGAAAACGAAATTTGGAGTCTCCTGGTTAAATTTGAGCCTAACCTAACCTAACCTAAACTAACCTAAACTAACCTAACCAACGTAACCTAACCTAACCTCCCCAAATTGCAGGTACTGTAACCTATCGTGGATTAGAGTGATTTACGATCAAGTTTATGTGAGAAAACGAAATTTGGAGTCTCCTGGTTAAATTTGAGCCTAACCTAACTTAACCTAACCTAACCTAACCTAACCTAACAAACGTAACCTAACCTAACCTCCCCAAATTGCAGGTACTGTAACCTATCGTGGATTAGAGTGATTTACGATCAAGTTTATGTGAGAAAACGAAATTTGGAGTCTCCTGGTTAAATTTGAGCCTAACCTAACCTAACCTAACCTAACCAACGTAACCTAACCTAACCTCCCCAAATTGCAGGTACTGTAACCTATCGTGAATTAGAGTGATTTACGATCAAGTTTATGTGAGAAAACGAAATTTGGAGTCTCCTGGTTAAATTTCAGCCTAGCCTAACCTAACCTAACCTAACGAAAAATAACCTAACCTAACCCAACCTAACCAACGTAACCCTAACCAAACCCCCCAAATTGGGGACTGTAACCTATCGTGGATTAGAGTGATTTAGATTAAAGTTTATGTGAGAAAACGAAATTTTTGGTTTTCTTTTTAGCCTAACCCCAACCTAACCTAACCCCAAAACCCAAAGTAACCTAACCTAACCTCCCCCAAAATTCAGGGACTGTAACCCATCGTGGATTAGAGTGATTTACGATCAAGTTTATGTGAGAAAACGAAATTTGGAGTCTCCTGGTTTTAAAATTTTTTCCCCCAAAACCAATTAACCCCCTTTAAATTTCCCAAGTAACCCAACCCAACCTCCCCAAATTTTTAGGTACTGTAACCTATCGTGGATTAGAGTGATTTACGATCAAGTTTATGTGAGAAAGAAATTTTTGGGGTCTCCCGGGTTTAAAATTTTAGCCTAACCCCAACCAACCTAACCTAACCAACCTAACCTAAAATCCCAACCTCCCCCAAATTGCGGTACTGTAACCTATCGTGGATTGGTTATTTACGATCAAGTTTATGTGAGAAAAAGAAATTTGGAGTCTCCTGGGTTTAAAATTTTAGCCCCCAACCTAACCCCAACCTAACCTAACCTAACCCAAACCCCCAAAAAGTAACCTAACCTAACCTCCCCCAAAATTTCAGGTACTGTAACCTTTCGGGGTTAGAGTGATTTGAAAAAGGGGAGAAAACGAAATTTGGAGTCTCCTTTTTGGTTAAAATTTAAAACCTAACCCCAACCCTAACCTAACCTAACCTCCCCAAATTGCAGGTACTTTTAACCATCGTGGATTAGAGGAAGATCAAGTTTAAAAAAGAAAACGAAATTTGGAGTCTCCCCGGTTAAATTTGAGCCTAACCTAACCTAAACCAACCTAAAAAAATAACCTAACCTCCCCAAATTGCAGGTACTGTTAACCCATCGTGGATTAGAGTGATTTACGATCAAAAGTGAGAA
>NW_027216198.1:0-5000 GCF_042767895.1 Penaeus vannamei | reverse complement strand
CTCTCTCTCTTCTCTCTCTCTCTCTCTCTCTCTCTCTCTCTCACTCTCTCACTCTCTCTCACTCTCTCACTCTCTCACTCTCTCCTCCCTTCCCTCTCTCTCTTTCTCTTTCTCTCTCTCTTTCTCTTTCTTTCTTTCTTTCTCTCTCTCTGTCTCTCTCTCTCTCTCTCTCTCTCTCTCTCTCTCTCTCTCTCTCTCTCTCTCTCTCTCTCTCTCTCTTTCTCTCTCTCTCTCTCTCTCTCTCTCTCTCTCTCTCTCTCTCTCTCTCTCTCTCTCTCTCTCTCTCTCTCTCTCTCACTCTCTCTGCTCTCTCACTCTCTCACTCTCTCACTCCCTTTTTCTCTCTTTCTCTTTCTCTCTCTTTCTCTTTCTTTCTTTCTTTCCCCCCCTTTCTTTCTTTCCCTTTCTTTCTCTCTCTCTCTCTCCCCTCTCTCTCTCTCTCTCTCTCTCTCTCTCTCTCTCTCTCTCTCTCTCTCTCTCTCTCTCTCTCTCTCTCTCTGTCTCTCTCTCTCTTGCTCTTACTCTCTCTCTCTCTCTCTTTCCTTACTCTCTCTCTCTCTCTTTCCTTACTCTCTCTCTCTCTCTTTCCCCTCTCTCTCTCTCTTTCTTCTCCCTCTTAAACTTCCTCCCCCTCTCCTTCTCTTCCTCTCATCCTCTCTCGTTGTCACTCCCCACCTCCTCCTCTTGTCTCTCCTTTTCTCTCGCTCTGTCGTTCTCCAAGAACTTACACTCATGATCCTTATCCACGAATTTAAGCTGAAAATTGAAAATCGCAAACTAGACGGGTTTGTGATCCTTCTCTATGTAACTCTCGCTCTCTTTTTGTTTTTGTCTGTCTCTCTCTCTTTCCCTTCCTCTCTTCCTCACATTTCTCCTTCCTTTCCTCCCTTCCTCACATTTCTCCTTCCCTTCCTCCCTTCCTCACATTTCTCCTTCCCTTCCTCCCTTCCTCACATTTCTCCTTCCCTTCCTCCCTTCCTCACATTTCTCCTTCCCTTCCTCCCTTCCTCACATTTCTCCTTCCCCTTTCCTCACTTCTCATTCTCCTTCCCTTCCTCCCTTCCTCACATTTCTCCTTCCCTTCCTCCCTTCCTCACATTTCTCCTTCCCTTCCTCACATTTCTCCTCCCTTCCTCACATTTCTCCTCCCTTCCTCACATTTCTCCTTCCCTTCCTCCCTTCCTCACATTTTTCCTTCCCTTTTCTTCTTTCACAACTCCCTTCGTCTATAACCTCTATAACCTATGTGAATGACCCAGACCCAAACGGTGATCACGTGACCAAGCTACGGGGGTACGCGCACCCCGCGAAGCTGACATCTCCAATGAGTCGGGAAGGTCAGGCGAGGTGGAAGTGACGCTCCCGTCTCCAGCTGACGTCGCGTTTTTTCCCGTCTGTCAGCTGAGCCACAGAACCAGTCGTGTTTTTAATAAGATGTCCAATCGTGCTTTTAATAAGATGTCCAATCGTGTTTTTAGTAAGATGTCCAATCGTGCTTTTAATAAGATGTCCAATCGTGCTTTTAATAAGATGTCCAATCGTGCTTTTAATAAGATGTCCAATCGTGCTTTTAATAAGATGTCCAATCGTGCTTTTAATAAGATGTCCAATCGTGCTTTTAATATGTCTTCTTTGATCAGCCTTGATGCGGCTATGTATCACTGAAGGATCCTCGTTATTTTGTAAACAAGTGCGTTTTGTCGTGTATCGCGCGTTTTGTCTTATGCGGGTAATATTGATTAGTCACTCGCATTCCGTGTGAGTCAGCAATTTTTATTCTTAGCTCGTCTCCGATGTAGCCTCTTGTTTTGTTTTGTTTTTTTCTCAAAATATTTCGTCGCTTGATATATGACTTAGGTATTCAATTTCTCTCACTCTTTCTTTCTTTTCTTTCTCTCTCTCTCTCTGTCTGTCTGTCTTATTCTTATTCTTCTATTTCTCCATCTCTGTCTCCCTCTTCCTCTCTCTTTCGCTCGCCCTATCCTCTCTCCTCCTACTCCTGCCCCTCTTCAGTTTCCTCTTCTTCTTCCTTTCTCTCTCTCTCTCTCTTGTTTTGTTTTGTTTTTTTCTCAAAATATTTCATTAAAACGATATATGACTTAGGTATTCAATTTCTCTCCTCTTTCTCTCTCTCTCTTTCCCTCTCTCTGTGTTCTTATTCTTCTATTTCTATGTCTCCCTCTTCCTCCCTCTTCCGCACGCTCTAGTCCTCTCTCCTCCTACTCCTGCCCCTCTTCAGTTTCCTCTTCTTCTTCCTTTCTCTCTCTCTCTCTCTTGTTTTGTTTTGTTTTTTTCTCAAAATATTTCGTCGCTTGATATATGACTTAGGTATTCAATTTCTCTCTTTCTCTCTCTCTCTCTCTCTCTTTCTCTCTCTCTCTCTGTCTTATTCTTATTCTTCTATTTCTCTGTCTCCCTCTTTCGCTCGCTCTAGTCCTCTCTCCTCCTACTCCTGCCCCTCTTCAGTTTCCTCTTCCTCTTCCTTTCTCCTTCTCATCATTCATCTCCATTTCCCAGTCTTTCTCTCCCTTGCTTTCCCTTTTTTTCCCTTCATAAATCCAAATATAAGAACCAAAGAAAAAAAAAGATATTCAAACATTTTATTTTCAAAAACAGACAAATCACAAGAGGGGAATAAAAAACAAACTCTTTTTCCACAATACAAAAACAATTCCATCTACTCTTCTCATTTCTGTATCCATCTTTATTTCCATCCATCTATCTCGTATACAATAATGATAATAAAAAAGGACAAACCTATTTATCCCTATGTCTTCTAAATTATCCATTTCGATCTATCCTTTCTGTCTATAGATCGATTTTTATTTCCATCAATTTACCTATAAAATAATAATTATAAAAAAAAATATTGTAACTTATCCAACTCCATCTATCGACCGATTATTATTCCCATTAATCCATCCAGAATATAAATAATAATCCTAGCTATCTCCATGTCTTCTAACTTATCCAGTTATCCATCTCCTGACCGACTTTTATTCCCAATAATCCATCTATTATATTAATCAAAATCCTAGCTATCCTAACTTATCCAGTTCCATCTCCATTTCCATTAATCCGTCTATAATTCAAAATCCTGACTATCACTCAGTCTTATCCAGTTCCATCTCTTTTTATTCCCAATAAAATTTTATTATAACATTTTTATTACAAATCGGTGGTTAGATAGAGTTGGATAATTTATAATAATTGTTTTTTTTAGCATTATCCATCCTGAAACAAATTAAAAGATCTATGTAAAATATAAAAAAATCCTAGCTATCGATCAGTCTTCTAACGTACCCACATATCCCATTAATCCATCCAGAAAATAAATAAAAAAATTTTTCCTAGATAAAAATTCCTACACTGTGTTTTTCTAACTTATCCATTTAATCCCAAAAAATTAAAAATTTTTCCAAAATCCAGAAAATAAATAAAAATCCTAGCTATCTATCAGTCTTCTGACTTATCCACATATCCCATTAATCAATTTAATCCATCCAGAAAATAAATAAAAATTCTAGATATCTATCAGTCTTGACTTATCCACATATCCCGTTAATCAATTTAATCCATCCAGAAAATAAATAAAAAATCTAGCTATCAGTCTTCTAACGTATCCACGTATCTCATTAATCCATTCAGAAAAAAAAACTAGCTATCTATCAGTCTTCTGACTTATCCACATATCCCATTAATCCATCCAGAAAATAAATATATTTTTTAGATATCTGTCTTCTAACTTATCCACATATCACATTAATCCATTCATAAAATATATAAAAAAAACTAGCTATCTATCAGTCTTCTGACTTAACCGCATATCCCATTAATCCATTTAATCCATCCAGAAAATAAATAAAAATTCTAGATATCTATCAGTTTTCTAACGTATCCACATATCCCATTAATCCATCCAGAAAATAAATAATAATTCTAGCTATCTATCAGTATTCTGACATCCACATATCCCATTAATCCACCCAGAAAATAAATATCTTTTTTAGATATCTGTCTATCTTATCCACATATCACATTAATCCATTCATATATATTTTTTTAACTAGCTATCTATCAGTCTTCTAACGTATCCACATATACGATTAATCCATCCAGAAAATAAATAAAAAATCCTAGCTATCTATCAGTCTTCTAACCTATTCACATAATAGTCTATAGGCCGCCTGTATGTAGGCCTACGTCCTTCTCGCACTCTCGTGTTGACCCACAGCTGCTCGGCCAAAGGGGCGAAGGTGATGCCGCCCACGGTCACCACGCCCTTGTCATTCATGTAGGTCGGCTCGTGGTGGGCGAGCTGGAAGCCCCGCGCCTGGAGTCCCTCGTAGAAACTGTGGGCGGGGGCGGGAGATGAGCCAGAGGGTGGTTGGAATGAGGGGGGGGGGGGTTGTGGGATGTGTCGGATAGTGATGATTGGTGGGTGTGTGGGTGTGTGCGTGCGTATGCGTTTGCGTGTGTGTGTGTGTGTGTGTGTGTGTGTGTGTGTGTGTGTGTGTGTGTGTGTGTGTGTGTGTGTGTGTGTGTGCTTGTGCGTGTGCGTGTGTATCTGTGTGTGTATGTACACGTCTAAACAGAAGTGATGTATCGGATCTCAAATTTCGATCTTGAATTTTGCTAAATTTGGATACAAATATAAATACAGTTGCAATGACCACATATTCTCTATATAACTGCATACGAAACATCCATAGACTGGTAAACAAACCATACAATTACAATGACATGGGAGGCGAACACCTGGTAAACAGATCATAACGTTTAGGCTATGAAGTGAAGACCGGGATGCGTGTTACAAAGAAAAGGGAAAAAATAATAATTGGTTGCCTCTTCCAGTTTTCACATCCGGGTAAATATCTTACTGTACAGTGCAAAAAAGGCTTATTGTGAAGGCTACCGTGTAAGATCTGCTGTTTCTTGTGTATAGAATATAGTAGACAAACACGAACTTCGTCACACACACGCACGCACGCACACACACA
>NW_027216197.1:7500-8897 GCF_042767895.1 Penaeus vannamei | reverse complement strand
AGGGAGAGCAGGAGGGAGAGGGAAAGGGAGAGGGAGAGCAGGAGGGAGAGGGAGAGGGAGAGCAGGAGGGAGAGTAGGAGGGAGAGGGAGAGGGAGAGCAGGAGGGAGAGGGAGAGGGAGAGCAAGAGGGAGAGCAGGAGGGAGATGGAGAGCAGGAGGGATAGGGAGAGGGAGAGGGAGAGCAGGAGGGAGAGGGGGAGGGATAGCAGGAGGGAGAGGGAAGGGGAGAGCAGGAGGGATAGGGAGAGGGAGAGCAGGAGCAGCAGGGAAAGCAGGCGAGAAGGCGAGAGCAGGAAGCAGAGCATGTGCCCCGCCGTGGTTGTTACCAGGGTCTGATCGGCTGCCCGTCGGCCAGCTGATGACCGCGTGGCCAGTGCGATGGTCATTCCTGCTTCCTCGGATTCTCACGGTAGGGCGGGAGGGAGGCCGGGGGGGGGGGAGGGCAACGGTGTCGGCCTGCAGAGGGAAACCCCCTGCATCTGACGGGAACAACAGTCGGGATTAGCGCCCGGATGACGCAGGGGGAATCCGAGAGGCCGAGCGAGCGAGCGCCACTGGGCTTGGAGGACGAGGCGGCGGCGGCGGCGACGACGCTCTCGCCCCGACGAAGCTCCGAGGAACAGGGAGGTAGGTGCAACAAGAAGCAGGAAATAGAGAGAGAGGGAGAGGAGAGGAGAGGAGAGGAGAGGAGAGGAGAGGAGAGGAGAGGAGAGGAGAGGAGAGGAGAGGAGAGGAGAGGAGAGGAGAGGAGAGGAGAGGAGAGGAGAGGGAGAGGGAGAGGGAGAGGGAGAGGGAGAGGGAGAGGGAGAGGGGGAGGAGAGACAGAAGGAGAGAGGAAGAGATAGATAGATAGAGATAGATAGATAGAGATAGATAGATAGAGATAGATAGATAGAGATAGATAGATAGAAGATAGATAGAGATAGATAGATAGAAGATAGAGATAGATAGAGATAGATCGATAGAGATAGATCGATAGAGATAGATAGATAGAGATAGATAGATAGAGATAGAGAGAGAGAGAGAGAGAGAGAGAGAGAGAGAGAGAGAGAGAGAGAGAGAGAGAGGGGCCAAGCAAGACCCCACAGATGGTGCCTGGATACCCCAACCCTTTTTCAAAATACCGTCAGCCTAGCCAGTTGCAACAGGAGCGTCACAGTGATCACAGTGCGGTGCTCAACGAGAGATGATTTATCAAATGGATTTTTTTCTGAGGGAATTTTTGGTGAAGAACGAGTGGTGAACATATAAGGTAAAATATCAGATTGTGTGTGGCATCGTGATGTGGATACGTATTTGTCTGGTTCTCTTGCTTCTTCTATTCTTGAGTGTTTTATCTTCATCCCCTGTAATTCTTGCATGTCGTCACGTTCTGCAAAAAACAACAACTTAAATTT
>NW_027216196.1:2500-5000 GCF_042767895.1 Penaeus vannamei | reverse complement strand
TTAAGTCCTTAGAAAATACTTTTGCAATTAATTAATTAATTATGATCGTAATTGATATCCTAATCATAACAATTCTTCATTGTCTTTCTCAAAACGGTGATGATAATTGGTATTACTATCATCATCATCATCATCAGTATCATCATCTTTATCATCATTATCGTCAATTCTATTATCATTATCGCTATTCGATTGTTATGATCGTCATTATCATTAGTGTCATCATCATTATTGGTATCATTATCATCATTGTTCCTAATATCATGATCAACATTATTAGTGTCATTATCATAAGTATCATAATTTTTAAAAGTAGTTGTAGTAGTTGTGGTAGTAGTAGTAGTAGTATGAGTATTACTGAAACCCTTTTCATTATCATTATTATTGCATTTTTTGACAAAACCATCAACCTGTCTTTATTACTATTATTATCATTATTACTATCATTATGATTATCATTACTATTGCTATCGTTATCTTTCTTATCTTTATCATTACCATTACTATTATTACTATCATTATGATTATCATTACTATCATTGTTATAACTTATCTATTATCAATATTATCATTATTATCGTTATTATTAGTAGTAGTATTGGTACTAGTAGTAATAGTATCATCATTAGTATGATTATCATTAATATTGTTATCATCATTATTTCATCATCTTAATCAGTGTCGGTATTATTGCAGTTGTTATCATTATTATTTTCATTTATATTATTGTTGATAATATCATCATTATCATTTTACAATCATTATCCTTGCTACTAATTTTGTCATTACTTTATTATCATTATCATTATTATCATTATCATGATTATCTTTATTGTCATCATTATTGTCATCACTGTTATTATTATTATCATTATCATTGTTGTTATTGTAATTATCATTATTGTTATCATTACTATTTTCATTGTTATCATCATTGTTACTATCGTAAAAATAGGATGATTAAGCATTACTTCCTTATCATTATCATTATTGTTATCATTATCATTATTTGCATTACCATTAGCATTATTATGATCATAATCATTTTAATTATCGTCATGATTATCATTAGTAGTAGTATTATCATAATTATATACTTTTTGATGGTTGTTACTGTCGTTTTATTGCTATTGTTATTTGTATCATTATCCTACTCATCATCATCTTTATTAGTGCAATTAATATCATAAATATTAGTCGCAAGATTTTTTTTATATATACTTTATATGATTAATTTTTAGAGTTTTGTTATTCTCTCTCTCTCTCTCTCTCTCTCTCTCTCTCTCTCTCTCTCTCTCTCTCTCTCTCTCTCTCTTCTCTCTCTCTCTCTCTCTCTCTCTCTCTCTCAATCTCTCCTTTCTCTCTCTTTCTCTCTCTCTCCCTGAATCTCTCTCTCTCTCTCTCTCTCTCTCTCTCTCTCTCTCTCTCTCTCTCTCTCTCTCTCTCTCTCTCTCTCTCTCTCTTCCTCTGTCTTTCTTTCTCTCTCTCTTTACTATCTTTCCTTATCTACATATATTTTCCTTACAGGAGTACGTTCTCGTCCACATTCACGTTGACGTTCCCGGAAGATTACAGTATTCATCATCTGCTAATTACAGTTTTGATTATCTTCTTAATTACGGGGGTTGATTATACCACGCAATCATTACCCCTAGCGATAATCAAAACTTTACCCTGATATGTGGCAAAAAGGCAAGGCGAAGGTCGTCTTATTGTTTTTTTTAAGGTAAGGTTCATCCGGAAGACATTTTGGAAGACGGTGTTGTGGTGGTGTTGTGGTGGAGTTGTGGTGGAGTTGTGGTGGAGTTGTGGTGGTGTTGTGGTGGTGTTGTTGTGTTGTGGTGGTGTTGTGGTGGTGTTGTTGTGTTGTGGTGGTGTTGTGTGGTGTTGTGGATGCAGGTTTGGTGTTTGGTTGAATCTGATTGATTGGTTTGCTCGTTTTATCAGTATGTAATGCACACACACACACACACACACACACACACACACACACACACACATACACACAGACACACACACACACACACACACACACACACACAACACACATACACACACACACACACACAACACACACACACACAACACACACACACACACACACACACACACACACACACACATACACACACACACACACACACACACACACACACACACACACACACACACACACACACACACACACACACACACACACACACACATACATATCTATATCTATATGAATACACACACTCATACATACATATATATGTATACTCGTACATACATATATACATACACATATATATATATAATATATATAATATATACATATATATACCTATAGCATATATGTTGCAGCAAATAACACCCTTAGCAACATAGAGAAGGGGAAAGAAATTCATGTACTACGAGTGATAATACAAACAAAGATTACGTTTGGGATTGTGACTAATATTGCGATTGTAGATAATTTTTATACAAGGTAGTTGTAGAGTATATTTTTATTTTTATT
>NW_027216192.1:0-5000 GCF_042767895.1 Penaeus vannamei | reverse complement strand
AGGTGTGGACGAGGAGAGTCGGTGCGGGTGAGTCGGGACGGGAGTCGGAGCGGGCGAAGCGAGCCAGGAACTCCTCCGGGATGTTCACCTGAAGAAGGGAGACGAAGGAAGGGAAAAAGAAGGCTTTAGTTATGCTTGGAGTGTGTGTGACTTTTGGTGCAGGGAGAGATATGTGTTTATATTCGTGCGTATGTGTGTCTTTCTTTTTTTTTTTCTTTTTCTTTTTCTTTCTTTCTCTCTTTCGCTCTCTCTCTCTTTCTGTCTCTCTCTCTCTCTTGATTTCTCTCTCTTTCTCTTTCTCTTGATTTCTCTCTCTCTCTTTCTCTTGATTTCTCTCGATTTCTCTCTCTCTCACTTTCTCTTTCTCTTTCCCTTTCTCTCTCTTTTCACTTTTCTCTTATTCTCTCTCTCTCTCTCTCTCTCTCTCTCTCTCTCTCTCTCTCTCTCTCTCTCTCTCTCTCTCTCTCTCTCTCTCTCTCTCTCTCTCTCCCCCCCTCTCTCTCTCTCTCTCTCACACACACACACACACACGTGAGTGAACCCGCTCTTAAAAGCTGAGTGGTTAATCGTTTTAAAATTGTTCCGTGAATAATAAAAAATGCCATTAAACAGTACTTGGAAACCGTGCAGAGCAGAAATTCCATCATCATATAAAAGTCGATCTTATTTTAAAAACAATTCCGAGTCCTTCACTTTATATCGCCGGAGAGCAATTATAAGTGAATATAACGAAAACCAATTCATCTCTGGGAAATTAAGGCTCGAGATGTCGGGTTATATAAAGAGCTAATTACAAAATGCTTATCTTTTACGACCAATAATTGGCTCTCAGCTCCGTGAACTCTGGGACCCTCGTTAAGGATTAAATGGCATAGTATTACCTCCAATTTTTTATGCAGATTCCGTTTTCTTTGAATCTCAAGAGGATTATTTCAAAAGGTGGATAAAAGTATCGTTTACGAGACTGCATAATTTCCCTTTTAAGATTCCAGTCCGCAGTGAAATATATGTCATTTCAGAACGATAGCAACTCCTTAATGAACGATAATAATTCTTTACTGAACGACAGAAGTGAAGAACTAATGGTGCCTTTTTTGAAAACAGTAATGTAGGCCTGTTATTAAAGTATTCATGTGATTATGTGGTATTCTTACACTAAATGCATTTTACACATTTATGTTGGTATAATTAGGAGTACTCTCAAGATTATGAACAACAAAAATAGACCCCAGTATACTGACAAACAAGCTACAATCTTCATTTTCTACTTTATCTATTTATCTATCTATTTCTCTACAGTTTCTCACCACTCAAAATAGCCACAACAAACACAAAAAAAACATAAATATAAGAAAAAAATAATAACCAAACAGACATACCCCATTAAAAACCCAAAAAAACATACCAAATATAAGAAAAAATAAATAAAACAGACATACCCCCATTAAAAACAAAAAAAAATATATATAAGAAGAAAAAAAAAACAGACATACCCCATTAAAAAAAACATACCAAATATAAGAAGAAAAAAATAAACCATACCCCATTAAAAATTAAAAAAAAACAAATATAAGAAGAAAAAAAATAAAACAGACACACCCCATTACAAACAAACAAACAAAAAACATACCAAATATAAGAAAAAAAATAATAATCCAACAGACATACTCCATTAAAAAAAAAAAAAAGAAAAAACAAAAAAACATACCAAATATAAGAAAAAAAAATTAATCCAACAGACATACTCCATTAAAAAAAAAAAAAAAACATACCAAATATAAGAAAAAAATAAAACAGACATACCCCCATTAACCCCCCCCCCCCCCATAACATACCAAATATAAGAAAAGAAAAGAATAAAACAGACATACTCCATCAAAAAAAAAAAAAAAAACATACCAAACATAAACAATAAAACCGACATACCCCCCTTAAAAACCCAAACAGAGAGACATCACTACCCACCTGAAGCCCCTCCGTGCCCAGGGGGGTAAAGGGCATGCTGGAGGGGGTCCTTCTGTCCCCCGTGTCCCCGTCTCCCTCCACCTGTGTCGTGCCCGCCCTCGCCATGTGGGCGCGGACCTCCTGAAGCTGCGGGAGAAGGAGGAAATGGTGAGGGTCAGGATGATGGTCATAATGATAATGATCATAAAATAATGATGGTAATGATAGTAATGATGATAATGATAATGATAATAGCGATCATAAGGAAAAAATAATGGCTATGATGATACTAGTAATAATGATATTAAGGATAATGAAATTAGTATCAACATAAAACAATAATGGTAATGATAGTAATGATGATAATGATAATGATAATAGCGATCATAATGAAAAATAATGGCTATGATGACAATGGTAATAATGATAACAATGTTAATGAAAATAGTATCAATAATAATGATGATAATAATTATAATGAAAGAAAATAATGCTTGAAATATTAGTAACAATTACGATAATGATGTTAACAATAATGATAATGATAACAATGATATTTCCAATGATTGTAATGATAACGATATCAATAATAATAAAAATAACGATAATAATAATAGTAATAATAATAATAATAATAATAATAATAATAATAATAATAATAATAATAATAATAATAATGATAATAATAATTGTGATAATAATGATAATAATAATAACAACAACAATAACAACAACAACAACAACAACAACAACAATAATAATAATAATAATAATAATAATAATAATAATAATAATAATAATAATAATAATAATAATAATGGTATTAATAATAACCGTAATAATGACAATAACTTTAATAATGAAAATGACGATAATGATAATAATGATGATAACAATTATATTGACTATAAGGATAATATAAATCATGACAATGATAATAATGATGACAAAAATAATAACAATAACAATAATAATAACAATTCTGATGAAGATAATGATGATGATAATGATAATGATAAAAGTTTTAATAAAAACAATAGTAATAATAGAAATGATGATGATGATGATGATAATGATGATAACGCTTACGATAATAATCAATAGAAATAAAAACGATAATGATAGCAATACCGATAATAACAGTAATGACAATGATCATGATGACACTAACCACAATGCTGATGACGATAATGATAATACCACCACCACTAATAAACAACAACAACAACAACACATCTACCATAAATAATAAATAACATCTATCATAAATAAATAAAAAAAAAATATAATAAATAACGCATCCATCATGAATCACCAACACTTTCACTCACCCATGACGCCCGCGTGACGTTGAGCAGCGCCCTGTGACTATGCGGCGCTGTTGGGTGGTTGCACAGCACGGAACAGCCAGGGTGCTCAATGTAGGGGGATCTGAGCACGCCATAGGGCCTTTGGGAGTATGCCGGCCGCTGGACGATCTGAATGAACTCCATGGTGGGGAGAGAAGCCTGTGGGAGGAGGAGGAGGAGGAGGGGGTGTTAGTAGGTCAGTTGTAGGTCAGTTGCATATAGTGGGAATGTGTTTTTATTTATTTTTTTATTATTATTATTATTTTCTGATAGGAGAGGGAATGTGTTTTTATCTTTTTAATTTTATTTTTTTGTTATTGTTTTCTGATAGGAGAGGTAATTTGTAGGTCAGTTGCATATGGTGAGAATGTGTTTTTATTATTATTTTTTTATTATTATTATTTTCTGATAGGAGAGGTAATTTGTGGGTCAGTTGCATATGGTGGGAATGTGTTTTTGTTTTTTATTTTTTATTATTATTTCTGTTTTCTGATAGGAGAGGTAAAGGGTATTGTGAGCTATGTAGGGTGGAACTGTTTTTTATTATTATTTTTATTTTCTGAATTTTCTGATGGGAGGGATAAAGGGTATTGTTAGGTATGTAGGATGAAAATTGCGTAGAAGTAGTTTCTATCATATATATAGGTAGATAGATTCAGGTGAGTGTTTATATTTTTGTAGCATTCATACAGTGCAAAATATGGATTGTTATAGTACAATCAAGCTGTTAACTTCCTACAATCAAAAGATATGAATGAATTTGTTATCACGTTTGGGGGCTGACTACACGATATTTTTGTAGTATTCATACAATACAAAATACAACTTGTCACAGTAGCTATCAAGCTCATAACTTCCTACAATTTAAAGATAAGAACTGATTTGTTTTACCATCTTCAGGGGCTGACAGACACGACTTATAAAAGCGAGCGTACGAATTAAAAGATAATCAAACGAAACACAGAGAGACACGAGGGAAACTAAACTGGAAGCTAAAACTGCAAATGCTTCCCGATAGCTTGCGATTGCTGACTTCACACTCTGTCCTTTCCAACACGCCAGCAGTCAGCGGTGGACGCGACGCAGAGTTCAGTTGTAAGACGTAACTGGCAGTTCGAAATAATGTCTTGTAAGTTCACATTCTTCACAAACAGAAGATGGTTGTTCAGGAAAATGATAACAACGCTTGTGCCAGCCTTTCTTCCTTTTTTTTTTTCTTTCTCCCTTCCTTCCTTCCTTTCTTTATTTCTTTCCTTCTTCTCTGGATACAGTAAACTACATTTCCTAACGCGATAATCACAGAAATAACACAAGGCTTTATTGCCCCCCTTACCCTGAAATCGTACATGAATGCTAGTTATCGTCAACGTAAACTACCTCGTTAAAATGACCACCAATTGGCTCCATAATAGCCGGAAATTGATGTCAACCAAATAAACTGTTCGTAGACTGTTTGCATGTTTTGGCAACTGTCGGTGAACAAATCAACCACCGCATTGCGCACTGAAGGTAAAAATTGAAGGTTCATATTGGTCACCCAGCTGGGAGGTGCAGTGTACACGTACACACAACATAGGAGGAGGAGGAGGAGGAGGAGGATGGGTAGGAATAGGAGGAGCAAAAAGAGGTGGAGGAGGAAGAGGAGAGAGAAAGAGAGAGAGAGAGAGAGAAAGAGAGAGACAGAGAGAGAGAGAGACAGAGAGAGAG